>NC_053026.1:68614881-68631757 GCF_003073215.2 Triticum urartu
AAATTCTTCGTGCTGAGACACCACGTGATGATCGGGTGTGATAGGCTCTACGTTCAAATACAACGGGTGCAAAACAGTTGCACACGCGGAATACTCAGGTTATACTTGACGAGCCAAGCATATACAGATATGGCCTCGGAACACGGAGACCGAAAGGTCGAGCGTGAATCATATAGTAGATATGATCAACATAGTGATGTTCACCAATGAAACTACTCCATCTCACGTGATGATCGGACATGGTTTAGTTGATTTGGATCACGTAATCACTTAGAGGATTAGAGGGATGTCTATCTAAGTGGGAGTTCTTTAAGTAATATGATTAATTGAACTTAAATTTATCATGAACTTAGTACCTGATAGTATCTTGCTTGTTTATGTTGATTGTAGATAGATGGCCTCGTGCTGTTGTTCCGTTGAATTTTAATGCGTTCCTTGAGAAAGCAAAGTTGAAAGATGATGGTAGCAATTACACGGACTGGGTCCGTAACTTGAGGATTATCCTCATTGCTGCACAGAAAAATTACGTCCTGGAAGCACCGCTGGGTGCCAGGCCTGCTGCTGGAGCAACACCAGATGTTATGAACGTCTGGCAGAGCAAAGCTGATGACTACTCGATAGTTCAGTGTGCCATGCTTTACGGCTTAGAATCGGGACTTCAACGACGTTTTGAACGTCATGGAGCATATGAGATGTTCCAGGAGTTGAAGTTAATATTTCAAGCAAATGCCCGGATTGAGAGATATGAAGTCTCCAATAAATTCTATAGCTGCAAGTTGAGGAAACAGTTCTGTCAGTGAGCATATACTCAAAATGTCTGGGTATAATAATCACTTGATTCAATTGGGAGTTAATCTTCCAGATGATTGCGTCATTGACAGAATTCTCCAATCACTGCCACCAAGCTACAAGAGCTTCGTGATGAACTATAATATGCAAAGGGATGAATAAGACTATTCGCTCTAATGCGGAGGTAGAAAGTCAAGAAACGACATCATTTGTACAAGCTTGTTCAACTACTGTACTACCGAAGAAAATCAGAAAAGGAAGGCTCAATCTTAAACCTCGTATAATCAATCACCAGTAGTTTCAAGAAAAGATAGTTCGCGACTCAAAATAGGAAGAGAAAGTGACCGTGAAGCTTTAAGACACATAGCAACGAGCACATCTATCTATCGACTCTAGAACTAGGCTCAGAAGAGAATGACACTCCTATCTAGTCTGTGACCCTAAAGCAACTAAACGAGTGCTTCTACCAAGCAGCTGGTCAGCTGCCAAGTTAAGCCGCTGTAGCAAAACTGCAACCAACAAGGTCAAATTTGACAGTATAGAAGGAAGTGACGAGGACGTGGATGACACTATATCTTGATTACTATCGTAGGAACACGTATGGATGATACATCGTGATTATGGTCTAAGGAAAAACTTCCACTAAATTAGTCTCGCTAGTGGCATCCTGGCCTGCGATCTGTTATCTACTGTTCTGTTGCTGAGATATCTGTAACTCGAAAACAGGGTACGAGTTAGAGCTAGGACAGATTTGGATCCCAAGACGAGAGATTGCCCAGTACGCTTGCGTGCTGATAACAGCGTCTCCAAAAGTTCGATGTGATCCGCTGTTGGAGCACTCAGTACCTCTAACCCATGCTACGGACTCTCTGTGAGATTCATAATTAGACCTAAAATTAATTGTTGATTGTGTGTCCAGCTTAAGGCATGATACAATTATATTTCTTAGAATAGATGGAATCTTTGTTATCATCTTTGATATCCGTCAGAGCCTGGAGATTCATTCATTTAAATTAGAGAAATAATATCGTTGTTCTCTTTATGCATGAGTAATATTCTTTATTATGTCAGCTTTCCTCTTTCGAAGATGTGTCATGATTGCTTATTGAGTCATCGATAATCCAAAGTAGTAAACACATCCTGTCGATAATGTGAAACCAATAAAATGCAAGAGTTGACAATGAAATGTAGCACTTAAGTTTGTGGAACAGCCTGTCTTTCTTTAGAGTCACATCTGGTGTGTATAATGCCACATGAAGATAGGTTCATCATCTATTCATCAACTATGGACTTTGGATATATGTTCCGTTAATACATTGCATGAGTTCTGAATCACTTTGAAAATAAAAGGATACTTAGTCGATGACTCGAGCTCTACTAAGTGAAAGTAGACAATAATACTGACATTCTCTATAATGGCACCTCGTTTCTCCGGTGACGTCATTAGTTTGCCATGCGAGAGCTACTTCGCATTTGGTTGGATAACTCATACCATTTACCATGTATGTGGTCCGATGTGATATGTCAGCACTATAAATCGAGATGTCTGACTACATCTCGTCTTTTACTCACCTATCATCTAGATGCATAATTAAGCACAGGTATGGAGCCCTGGATAGTCTACTTAATGAGAATCAGTAAAATTCTGAAACATTTAGAGGAAAGCTCTACTAGATTAGAATTTGCTAGAGCTGAAGTTTGGGAAATCATCAAATAAGGCAAGCATATAAGTCAAAAGCTTGTGCTCTACGATAGTCTGATCGTGGATTGGAGAATATTTCGAGATTTCAACGAGTTTTGTTCAATGATCTGTCAGCATTGTGATCTAATCAGACTGGAAATAGTTATCTACATCTCTACGTCGATCTCCGACACACTGGACCGTACGTAGATAGGTTGTCGTATGGAATTGCCAGAACGTCGCTTCTCTTGAATGTAATCTGATCTTACGTGAGATTCCTTTGTTATGGTGACAATTCTGTGATGATTCTACTGTTGTCTCCTTACTGATTACCGCTATCTTATGTTTGCGGATTCTGCTTTCGGTTTTACGGTTCACACGCCACAGCATTTTTTGGACATCCACAAATTCACGTTATAAAATACAGAGCACATTCAGGAAATTCGTTGAGACGACCATGAACTTCCTATGAACTTATGGTTTGCAAAGAATCTTCAATTGTTCGTGTTTCTGAAAGTTTGCGTGCTGTCGAGCGCAGGCATATCTTATGATGTGAACATGCCTCTGCGAACTCTCGAATAAGCTCGATACCAGAATCGAGACAATGTCGTCATGCCATAGACAACTATTTTTCACATTAAGTGAAAAAACTATATCGGATACTCCATATCCATCACAGATAACCGAACGGTGCAGAGATAGTTGTTGGCTCAAATTCGAACGTTTCTTAGAGAAGGAGTTCTCTACGAACAGAACAGTGGAGGTGTATGGCATGAAAGCGGTTATGTAACTATGACGTAAGATCGTGTGATCCCGATTCCTCTACCTGCTCCCTTAGTCCTAGCTCTATACTGTAAGCGTCTCGTGAATAGTACGGACTGAGCTGACCCATGTCACTTAGTCAATCCTGCTTCTATATATCTCGACACGACAATATCACACAATAAGTGAGATACTTTGAGTAATGCATTTTTATCAGGAATTGATCATGAAACTTCAGAACAAGATACTACTGAACCTCGTAGATCAACCAGAGTAAGATCCGCACCAGAGTGGTACGGTAATCCAGTTCTGGAAGTCATGCTACTAGATCATGATGAACCTACGAACTATGAAGAAGCGATGGTGATCCCAGATTCCGCAAAGTGGCTTGAAGCCATGAAATCTGAGATGGGATCCATGTATGAGAACAAAGTATGGACTTTGGTTGACTTGCCCGATGATCGGCAAGCAATTGAGAATAAATGGATCTTCAAGAAGAAGACTGACGCTGATGGTAATGTTACTGTCTACAAAGCTCGACTTGTCGCGAAAGGTTTTCGACAAAGTTCAAGGGGTTGACTACGATGAGACTTTCTCACCCGTAGCGATGCTTAAGTCTGTCCGAATCATGTTAGCGATTGCCGCATTTTATGATTATGAAATTTGGCAGATGGATGTCAAAACTGCATTCCTGAATGGATTTCTGGAAGAAGAGTTGTATATGATGCAACCGGAAGGTTTTGTCGATCCAAAGGGAGCTAACAAAGTGTGCAAGCTCCAGCGATCCATTTATGGACTGGTGCAAGCCTCTCGGAGTTGGAATAAACGTTTTGATAGTGTGATCAAAGCATTTGGTTTTATACAGACTTTCGGAGAAGCCCGTATTTACAAGAAAGTGAGTGGGAGCTCTGTAGCATTTCTGATATTATATGTGGATGACATATTACTAATTGGAAATGATATAGAATTTCTGGATAGCATAAAGGGATACTTGAATAAAAGTTTTTCAATGAAAGACCTCGGTGAAGCTGCTTACATATTAGGCATTAAGATCTATAGAGATAGATCAAGACGCTTAATTGGACTTTCACAAAGCACATACCTTGACAAAATTTTGAAGAAGTTCAAAATGGATCAAGCAAAGAAAGGATTCTTGCCTGTGTTAAAAGGTGTGAAGTTGAGTAAGACTCAATGCCCGACCACTGCAGAAGATAGAGAGAATATGAAAGATGTTCCCTATGCTTCATCCATAGGCTCTATCATGTATGCAATTCTGTGTACCAGACCTGATGTGTGCCTTGCTATAAGTTTAGCAGGGAGGTACCAAAGTAATCTAGGAGTGGATCACTGGACAGCGGTCAAGAACATCCTGAAATACCTGAAAAGGACTAAGGATATGTTTCTCGTATATGGAGGTGACAAAGAGCTCACCGTAAAAGGTTACGTTGATGCAAGCTTTGACACTGATCCGGACGATTCTAAATCGCAAACCGGATACGTGTTTACATTAAACGGTGGAGCTGTCAGTTGGTGCAGTTCTAAACAAAGTGTCGTAGTGGGATCTACATGTGAAGCGGAGTACATAGCTGCTTCGAAAGCAGCAAATGAAGGAGTCTGGATGAAGGAGTTCATATCCGACCTAGGTGTCATACCTAGTGCATCGGGTCCAATGAAAATCTTTTGTGACAACACTGGTGCAATTGCCTTGGCAAAGGAATCCAGATTTCACAAAAGGACCAAACACATCAAGAGACGCTTCAATTCCATCCGGGATCTAGTCCAGGTGGGAGACATAGAGATTTGCAAGATACATACGGATCTGAATGTTGCAGACCCGTTGACTAAGCCTCTTCCACGAGCAAAACATGATCAGCACCAAAGCTCCATGGGTGTTAGAATCATTGCAGTGTAATCTAGATTATTGATTCTAGTGCAAGTGGGAGACTGAAGGAAATATGCCCTAGAGGCAATAATAAAGTTATTATTTATTTCCTTATAATCATGATAAATTTTTATTATTCATGCTAGAATTGTATTAACCGGAAACATAATACATGTGTGAATACATAGACAAACAAAGTGTCACTAGTATGCCTCTACTTGACTAGCTCGTTAATCAAAGATGGTTATGTTTCCTAACCATGAACAATGAGTTGTTATTTGATTAACGAGGTAAGAAATGAAATACTAAAGCTTCTAGATGCATGTATAATTTATCCTATCGTTGATAGTAGATGGGTAAGTCATGTTCATTGTGTCCCTAAGAAGGGAGGCATTACTGTTGTTCCTAATGATAAGAATGAATTGGTTCCACAAAGAATTGTTACAGGTTATAGAATGGTAATTGATTTCCGCAAACTGAACAAAGCTACTAGAAAAGATCATTACCCTCTACCTTTTATTGATCAAATGCTAGAAAGACTATCCAAACATACACATTTTTGCTTTCTAGATGGTTATTCTGGTTTTCTCAAATACGTGTGTCAAAAGAGGATCAAGAAAAGACCACTTTTACATGCCCTTTTAGTACTTTTGCTTATAGACGTATGCCTCTTGGTTTATGCAATGCACCTGCTACCTTTCAAAGATGTATGACTGCTATATTCTCTGACTTTTGTGAAAAGATTGTTGAGGTTTTCATGGATGATTTCTCTATTTATGGAACTTTCTTTGATGATTGCTTAAGCAACCTTGATCGAGTTTTGTAGAGGTGTGAAGAAACTAATCTTGTCTTGAATTGGGAAAGGTGCCACTTTATGGTTAATGACGGTATTGTCTTGGGGCATAAGATTTCTGAAAGAGGTATTGAAGTTGATAAAGCTAAAGTAGATGTTATTGAAAAGATGTCATGTCCTAAAGATATCAAAGGTATAAGAAGTTTTCTTGGTCATGCTGGTTTCTATAGGAGGTTCATTAATGACTCCTCTAAAATTTCTAGGCCTCTCACTAATCTCTTGCAAAAAGATGTTCCTTTTGTTTTTGATGATGATTGTGTAGAAGCATTTGAAATACTTAAGAAAGCCTTGATTTCTGCACCTATTGTTCAACCACCTGATTGGAACCTACCCTTTGAAATTATGTGTGATGCGAGTGATTATGTTGTTGGTGCTGTTCTAGGACAAAGAGTTGATAAGAAATTAAATGTTATTCATTATGCTAGTAAAACTCTAGACCGTGCCGAGAGAAATTGTGCTACTACTGAAAAAGAATTCTTAGCAGTTGTTTTTGCTTATGATAAGTTCAGATCTTATATTGTTGATTCCAAAGTAACTGTTCACACTGATCATGCTGCTATTAAATACCTTATGAAAAAGAAAGATGCTAAACCTAGACTTATTAGATGGGTTCTCTTGCTGCAAGAATTTGATTTGCATATTATTGATAGAAAGGGAGCTGAGAACCCCGTTGCAGACAACTTGTCTAGGTTAGAAAATGTTCTTGATGACCCACTGCCTATTGATGATAGCTTTCCTGATGAACAATTAGTTGTCATAAATGCTTCTCATAATGTTCCATGGTATGCTGATTATGCTAATTACATTGTTGCTAGATTTATACCACCTAGCTTCACATACCAGCAAAAGAAATAGTTTTTATATGATTTAAGACATTACTTTTGGGATGACCCACATCTTTATAAAGAAGGAGTGGATGGTGTTATTAGACGTTGTGTACCTGAGCATGAACAGGAACAAATCCTACGCAAGTGTCACTCCGAGGTCTACAGAGGACACCATGCTGGAGATAGAACTGCACACAAGGTATTGCAATCCGGTTTTTATTGGCCTACTCTCTTTAAGGATGCTCGTAAGTTTGTCTTGTCTTATGATGAATGCTAGAGAATTGGTAATATTAGTAGATGTCAGGAAATGCCTATGAACTATTCACTTGTTACTGGACCATTTGATGTTCGGGGATTTGATTATATGGGACCTTTTCCTTCCTCTAATGGGTATACACATATTTTAGTTGTTGTTGATTATGTTACTAAGTGGGTAGAAGCTATTCCAACTAGTAGTGCTGATCATAAAACCTCTATTAAGATGCTTAAATAAGTTATTTTTCTGAGGTTTGGAGTCCCTAGATATTTAATGACTGATGGAGGTTCACATTTTATTCATGGTGCTTTCTGTAAAATGCTTGCTAGATGTTGATGGCCCACAAGTATAGGGGATCTCTCGTTCCACGAGAAGCAGGCCGCATGGCGCCGCAAGTAGCAGGAGCAGGACAAGAAATACGTCGACCTTGTCTCCTCCGACTCCGACGACGACGAGTGAGGGCCGCCACCGCCATAGGGTCGCCGCCGCATCCGGTGAGCTCCGATTTTGCCTAGTTAGGGTAAGGCGGTATCACATTGTACTATAAAAGTAGCGATGATCGACCTATATAGCCATGATCTAACTATGATGAATGGACTATGTGAGCAATAATGGACTATGTGTTCTTCAATTTCGCCCGCAAATGCTTTCTTTTGAAATTTACGGTTCCAAAAATGGTGTATGTTCGGCCGCAGCAGAAATGACCCTTAAACCTCTGCTTTCTTGGCCCTTATACCATATACTCGCGAAAACTGTAAAATTCTAGCGACTATATGTTTTTGGCCCTTTTTGAGCCAGACCAGAACCCGTATAGTCGTTCGGCCCGTAATTTTTTATGGTGGCTTGCAACCCCCTCCCCACGCGGTATATCTACGGGTTTCACGCGAGGATACGGACTGAAACCCTATCCCCTCCGCCGCCGTGACTCACCCTATCCCCTTTCCAATTTCTCTTCACCGGGGAGAAATCATCCACGCCCCGCCCCCCCAATCCACTACTGTAGGAATGGCCAATTGTGGCGGGTGCAAAAGGCCTAGTAGTGGCGGGCCAGGCTCTCAAGGCCGCCCGCCACTGACCTCTCGCCACTGCTATAAGCTTATCAGTGGAGGGCGTCCGCCCGCCACTGGTACGTAACTTCCATTAGCGGGCTTTCCCACCTGCCCGTTACAGCTTGCTTCAGTTGCCCGCCACAACTGCCACCATAGCTGTTGTTGTTCAGACGTTCTGCCCGCAAAAGGGATGAACACAGGCGATTCTTAATATAACTGAATCATAAGGAATTCATTTTGAAAACAAACCCTCAAATAATTCAGTAACACTTCAAAGTTGTTCGACTTAAGAAACAAACATCAATGTATCACATTCATCTTAACATAATAGCTAATTAATTAACTAAGAGTTCTCTGGCTGATATATTCATGATGGAAATATGCCTTAGAGACAATAATAAAATGGTTATTATTATATTTCCTTAATCATGATAAAGGTTTATTACATGCTAGAATTGTATTGACTTAAATACATGTGGAGATACATAAACAAACACTGTGTCCCTAGTGAGCCTCTACTACACTAGCTCGTTGATCAAAGATGGTTAAGGTTTCCTAACCATAGACATGAGTTGTCATTTGATAACGGCATCACATCATTAGGAGAATTATGTGATGGACAAGACCCAACCGTTAGCATAGCATATGATTGTTCAGTTTATTGCTACTGCTTTCTTAATGTCAAATACATGTTTCTTCGACCATGAGATCATGCAACTCCCGGATACCGGAGGAATACCTTGTGTGCTATCGAACGTCATAACGTAACTGGGTGATCATAAAGATGCTCTACAGGTATCTCCGAAGGTGTCTGTTGAGTTGGCGTGAATCGAGATTGGGATTTGTCACTCTGTGTATCGGAGAGGTATCTCTGGGCCCTCTCGGTAATACACATCACAAGAAGCTTGCAAGCAAAGTGACTAAGGAGTTAGTTTCAATATGATGTATTACTAAACAAGTAAAGAGACTTGCCGGTAATGAGATTGAACTAGGTATATAGATACCGATGATCAAATCTCGGGCAAGTAACATACCGACAGACAAAGGGAATTACACATGTTGTCAAAAATGTTCAACCAATAAAAGATCTTCATGGAATATATGTGTAGGAATCAATATGGGCATCCAGGTCCCGCTATTGGTTATTGACCGGAGAGGTGTCTCGGTCATGACTACAGAATTTCCGAACCCATAGGGTCGCACGCTTAATGATCGTTGACGCTAGAGTAGTATTGGGATATTTGATGAGTGATAACCAAATGTTGTTCGGAGTCCCGGATGAGATCCCGGACATCACGAGCAATCTTGGAATGATCGAGATGTAAAGATTTATATATGTGAAGTCATATTTTGGGTTCCGAAAAAAGATGCAGTTTTTTCGGTATTGTACCGGGAAGCTTCCAGAAGGTTTCGGAGGATTCCGGAGGGGTCCGGAAGTCCACAAGTGGGTTCACCATGACCCAAGGGTTATCATGGGCTGCGGGGAGGCGCCCTGGCCTTATTGGGCTAGGCGCACCAAGTCCTCAAAAGCCCACATGGCTAGGGAAGGCAAAAAAGGAAGCAGTCCTAATAGGAATAGGATTGGACTTGGAGTCCAAGTCCTCTCCCCCTTAACTGCGCCCTAGGGCTTGGAGGGGCTGTTTCCCACGCCCCTTCACCTATATATAAAGGGGAGGGGCGCCCCAAGAGGATACAACAAGCCCTTGGCGCCCCTCTCTCTCCTGTTACTACGTAGTTCCACCGCCTTGTCCCGGCGATGCTTAGCGAAGCGCTGACAGTGCTCCACCACCACCATCACCACCACGCCGTTGTGTTGGTTGTAATCCCATCGACTTCTCCTCTCCCGCTTGTTGGATCAAGAAGGAGGAGACGTCATCGAGCCGCACGTGTGCTAAACTCGGAGGTGTCGTCCGTTCGGCACTAGATCGGTTGGATCGTGATCGGATCGCGAAGAGTACGACTACATCAACCGCATGATAAACGCTTCCGCTTAGCGATCTACAAGGGTACGTATATGCTCTTCCCCTCTCTTAGCTATGCATCTCCATGGATAGATCTTACGTGTGCGTAGTACTTTTTTGTTTTCCATGCAACATTCCCCAATTCATGACTTAGTTTTAAACATGGTCAACAACAACCATCATCTGATAGTCGTTGCGGTTGCTCTTTCTTTGTAGTGATTACCACAAGGGTGTCCACCCTTTATTTCCCTTGATGAACTCCCGCCAGCTGGACTCATGGAATGATATGCGCCCGTCGGGTTCCGTCTTGTATTGGACATTCATGACATGCCCTCTTGGTCCATGGATTACTCCAGCGGTGCCGACGGCGGGGATGTCCACTCTGAAAAACATCTTCAAAGGTAACTTATGAACTCCCCATCATTAAGAGAAAATAGAAAGCACCCAATGTTAGACATCTCACCATACTTAGTTATGACCAAAAAGAGATGAAAGAATATAAAACATCTCACCATAACTTTTTTGACCATGTTGGTTTTTGTTAGATAGTGCACAAAGGGCTTCCCCAAGAAGGCCAAAGAAGATGGAACATCGCTTTCACATTAGTTGTCTCATCCCGTGTAAGCTTCTTCATCCTTTGAGAAAAAATTGCAGAAAGGATAGGACCATTATCTTCATCTTGGTTGTCCTCATCTTCATCTTGGTCATCATAATCATCATCGATCGACATATAATGTTCTTAACCTATTCACCTCTCCTTTTAAGGAAAAGGCTATGAGTTCTCCTCATTTAAAATTGTTCACTGCAATGTACCGCTCCCATCCATCACCATATATGATGGTTTTATTCTTTCCTTTGCGTAGATCCAATTAGAATTCGCACTCCTCATCATCCTCAAAGTACAACACGTTACCATATGAATTGTTGAAGTCCTCCCTTATGTTGCATGGGACACACTATGAGCAGTTAATAATCAACAATAAAATCGGTAAAACAGTTAAACAAATGATAAGAATTCAATACAAATTCAAGTTAAAGACCGTTAGCATTGATTTTTGAAATCCCTTTCTCAAAAATACCCTGAACTGTACTGCAGTTTCAAGACTGTCCATACATGAATTTTGGCGGACCTTGCAGATCTTACGCCTCATGATCCCTAATAATCATTTTGAAGCAGAGATTAATTGTAAATGTTTCAATGACCCGAATGCAACCCCATCCTTTCAAATAAAGAAGCTAACACTGAAGAACACGAAAATTCGATAGGACCTTTGCTTAATACTTAATATATTGAGTAACAGAACTTTGATGAAACAGAAGTTAATTAACGTTTCACCAAAACGTTGGCACTCGTTTTCAAGTCTGTAATAAGCCCAAGCAGTTGTCAAACATAAGAAAATGCAATTAACACTTGATGAATTAGCTTATCGTACCAAGGTCTATGAATTTCTCTATCAATTCCATGACCCGAATGCAACCCCGTCCCTTTAAATAAAGAATCTAACACCGAAGAACACGAAAATTCGGCAGGACCTTTGCTTAATATTGAATATATTGACTACCAAAAATTTGATGAAGCGGAAGTTAATCAACATTTCACCAAAACATAAGAACTTATTTTCAGGTCTCTAATAAGCCCAAGCAGTTGTCAAACGTACGAAAATGCAATTAACACTTTATAAATTAGCTTATCGTACCAAGGTCTACGAATTTCTCTATCAATTTGTTGATCCGAATGCAACCCCATCCCTTCAAATAAAGAAACTAACATAGATAAATATGGCACTTGTCATATTTAGAGTCTAACCGATCCTAAAGCACTTTGATTATAGATTTCATCTTTACCAACATGCAAAATGTATTACATTTTGTTCTATTACATAGAATATATCGCATTTTTGTTCTATTGTCCATGGGGTTTCTACTTTTGATCCTAGGTCTATAAATTTCTCTATCAAATAAACAAGGTAATTAACACTTTAGAACACGAAAATATTACACTGGCAGCGGCGGTCGAAGCGGATGATGGTGGTGGTGGTCGAGGCGGACGACGGGAACGGCGGTCGAGGTTAATGACGGTGACGGTTGGACGGCAACGGCGGTCGAGGCGGATGAGGGCGAGAAAATCCTGCGGCGTCGCGAGTCAGAGGCGAACGACGAGCAGATCCGGCGGCGGCCGCGGAGAAGGATGGGCCGGCTAGTAGATCCAGCGGGGGTGCAGGTCGGAGGCACGGCGGCGCCGCGCGGCGGGGGAGGCTTTCGCGGCGTAAGAGGAACTGACTGAGTGAGTGAACGAGGGGAAACCAAAAATAGATGCGGCTGTGATGATTCGTCTGGCGTGAAGTAGAATAGCTGTGGCGGGCATATAAATGTGTCCGCCACCGCAAATATTAACAAAATTTGGATGTGTTTGGCACGGTTTGCCAATCTAGAGTTGTGGCGAGCATTGCACGCCACCCGCCACAGATCAGGAAGAACCAGTGGCAGGCGCCTGGCAGCGCCCCGCCACTGCACTGTCGAGATAGTCGGCTTATTGGGAAGAGCCTACCTGTGATGGGCGGACACTAGAGCCCGCCACTGGAGCGGCCTTAGCTATGGCGGGGGGGGGCGGCCCCGCCACAACTGTTTATGAATAATAATAGTGGCGGATGCCCCACCTTGCCCGCCACTCATCAAGGTTTACCTATAGCTCCTTCCTAGTAGTGATCTGCGAGGATGTGGAACTCCAGCCGGCGTGGTGGCGGCGAAGACCCGGAGCGTAAGCGCTGCGTCACCTCCGACGCGGCGTGCAAGTGCACACCCAAGAGGTACACAAAGTACGGGCTGCCGGTGCCGGAGTCCTTCCTCCTTCGCGAGACGGATGAGTACGACCTCCGCCATGCGCGGCGCTCTGGCGCGGGCAGCTCTTCTGGCTCAGGGCTACTTCTGGTGAAGAGGGAGAGGGAGGCCAGCGACGGCGCCGCCGTCAAGATCGAGTTGCGGAAGGAGCGACGCGTGCCGCGGCATCATTGGGCCAGAGGACTACCTCGTCGGGCCACAGGCCACACGCGGACGCTTTCGACGCGGCGCTCGCCGAGCGCACTGCGCGCGAGCAGGAGGAGGAGGACGCGCTTCGCTGACGGGACGACGAGCTCAGCGACCTCCTCTTCGAGCAGGCGCTCGCCGCCGACCGTGAGTTCCACAAGAAGCAGGCCGCATGGCGCCGCGAGCAGAAGAAGCAGGATAAGAAAATACATCGACCTTGTCTCCTCCGACTCCGACGACGACGAGTGAGCGCTGCCGCCGCCGCCGCTGGGTCGCCACCGCACCCGGAGAGCTCCAGCGAGCTCCGATTTTGCCTAGTTAGGGTACGGCGGTATCGCATTGTAGTATTAATGTAGCGATGATCGACCTATGTAGGCATGATTTAACTATGATGAATGGACTATGTGTAGCGATAATGAACTATGTGTTCTTCAATTTCGCCCATGTATACTTTCTTTTGAAATTTAGGGTTCCAAATATGGTGTCTTTTCGGCCGCAGCAGAAATGGCCACTCAAATCTCTGCTTTCTCGGTCCTTATACCGCGTTTACAGTTTGCGAGTATAAGGGGTCTGCTAAAGTTGCTCTGTGTTCGGCTTCGACCACCCGGACTGAATAACCGACCAACCAACAAACCTTTTTTCAACAATCGAGCAACTGGTACAGTCATACATTACTGACCCCAATTAATCGAGAGAAGTAAGTGATACAGTCTGCACTAGTTCTGACAGAAAAAATATGTTTGCTTGAAAGTTACAGAGCCGGAGACGACAGTAGGTAGCAGCGTCAGTCACAGGGGACTGCATTCAGACGAAAAATGGCATCAGATCAGTGGACAAGAATAGCATGTTCAGTCCCAGTGCAGAGCCGCGGTGACTTCAATTATCGTGGTGGAACGCCAACTCTTATGAGCAGAGCAGCAAGGTCCCTAGTGAGTATCATTATCCCGCTGCTGCGATCGAATGTGACGATGTGCCGTGCTGATCCAGGGACCAACCTGACGACTACATGCCAAGAGGCTTTGACTCGAGAGAGAAATCGCTTCCGAAATTACAAGCTCGTGCGTCTCGATCGTTTGGAATGCGACTTGCATGCTTTCGGTGCAGGTGCGGAGTGGGACAAAATTCAGCTCCTAGATTATGATTGGGATCACAAGAATAAGCAGCCACAGATGGACATTAATGTCTGAATTTCTACGGGCCATGTTACCTGAACACTCCATCGATCGATCGCCCTGACTTGAATAACGAAACAGCTCTCAACTTGTGCCGAAGCGAAGTCACTCTGACACTGAATAACCCAAGTCTCTCACAAGTGACACAACTCCATGATGACAGTCAGACAACATAAAAACCATACGCTCTGAAACTTTTGCCAACCGGCACGTATACTACGTACACACGACAACCCCAATTAAATGCAGAGAAATCACAGAAGATACAGAGCTCAGTTCGGTCTGCATAAATCATACGCAAACAATAACAAAGTTTGGTTAAAACAAGAGTTAAATAGAATTCCCAAGCTTCCCAAGCAGCGAATTAAAAACACATCTACCAATGTTTGTTCTACCCATGCAAAGAGAGCCTTGGCTCAGTGGTTGGGCATGCGGTTGTGTAGCCTAACGACCCGAATTCAATTACTAGAATTGACAGGTGATGCACAGGGGTTTTCCCCCATTTATTGAGTATCAAGTTCCATTTATTGAGTATCAAGTTTGGTGTGTGGTCGAACCACTCATCAAAAAATATCTTGATACTCATTTAAAAAAATCTGAGGACCATGTTTATCTTGGTACTCATACTAAAATGTTGCCTAGACGGTGGCTTCAGACTTACTGCTGTATTTCTTTGTAAGGTCTTTTGAGAATAATTAATAAAGTGGCTGTATGCATCGCCCAGATGCAGAGGCCGGGGGTCTTCTTCCTTTTCTAAAAAAAAAAATCAAGAAACCCAACAAGAATACATAGTGAACCAAATCCTGGTCAATTGAGTTGCAGTCTTGCAGTGGGTAGCAGGACTGGAATGGATAACCGTGTAGCTCTCCCTCCAGATGCATGACTCCACCAACTGCTGTTCAAGATGAATACAGGTCAGCAGAATGTATATTGAACATGTTTCTTATTGTTTCAGAACGACGGATGCACAACACAGTTTAGACAATGTAGGAGTGAGTAAAATTAACCATGATCATTTGAATTACCAGGATAAGGAAGCTAGTTCTTGGTGGCCGGTATCTCCATCAGACCCCTTAATAGCTCAATCTTTTCCACCCTCTTTCTGTCTTCTACGACGGCCTCTTCCCATTCCTTTTCATCCTTAAACATGCCATGTTCATGGATTCTATGGACACGCATCTCGCAGTCGGAGTGCAGGTTGATTGCTTTTTTAATGGAAGACTCCAAAGCCTCCACCCTGCCTAGAGCTGCTCTGTAACAATCAAATTCGACCTCGAGGTGTGCAAGGCCTGAAAAATGCTCGGCACCCAAGTATGCAAAGAAGTCGGACCCCACCCACATTGGGCTCAAGACAAGACGGAGCTGTCGGAGTGCTGGCACAGCATCCGGTTCAAATGTTAGCCGCAGTCCATTTGTTGGTTTCAGTAGAAAAACAGAATCGCCTGTGTAGTTGAACTGCAACACCTTCAGCAGATTTAGAATCCAATATACTACCCACGGTCAGCTTCTCTTCGATGACCTCTGTAACCCATAGCTGAAGATGGCCCAGAGAAGGAATGCCCATGAGGATTTGGAGACCCTCCTTATCAAATTCCTTGACCCGTATGCATAGTTTCACGAGATTCTTGAGGGAGGCCATTCCCCTGGGAACCGTTCCAATATGTGGCCAAATTTCAAGAACTTGGAGGGAAGGGTAGGTCCAGCATGGGTTACAGAACAGACGCTCGGCTGTCTCTCCACCAGTACGAAGACAGCAAAGGTTGCATTTGCCCAACTCATTTACTTCCTCCGCAAATCTCACTGGGTCGTCAGTTTTCTGGAAGTCTAACTCCTCCAAGGCTTCCAGACTCCGGAACCCACTTGGAGGTAGTTGTGTTTCATGTCTGACAAATAGGCGCACCAATTTCCACAACTGCGCCACGGTTGGTGGCAGTCTGAGAAGTGAATAGCAGTGTCTCAAATCGAGAGTCTGTAAGTGCTGCAGCTTTCCTATTTCACCAGGAAGCTCAGTAATTTTCTTACTGCGAATTCTCAAATACCTCAGCCGACGCAAACTTCCTATATGTTTTACATGCTTGTTTTCCAAATAAAAAAATCCCTCAAGATCCAACACCCGCAAAGCATGGAAGTCCACAAGGACAAGGGGGGGTACTTGCTGAACTTGCCAAAAGGTAGTCAGTGAGCGAAGATGTAGCTTGGTTTCTGTAATCGCACGGTTTGTGCCATTATGCTCTTTGCCACTAACTTGCACGGACAGACGTCGAATATTGTTTGGAAATGAATTGCATACACGCCCATTTAAAACAGTGGCAAAATTCTCTTCATCCGATAAGGATATGATAAGGTCAAGCACCATATCATGGACTCGACAATATTTCACAGTACCATCATCATCAATATCAGTTGGCTGGATCATATTTCTATTAACAAGTTCATTGATACAGTTCTCTGCTACCTCATCCAGACGTCCCCATCGTCTATCAAGGAATCCTTCACCCATCCATTTCCATTTCAGTTCTCTACACTCGATCTTGTAGTCCTCTGGATATATACACAAGTACAACAAACAAGTCTTCAAATGGTGTGGAAGATCCCAGTAACTAAGTAATAGTATATCATT
>NC_053026.1:68632876-68649609 GCF_003073215.2 Triticum urartu
CTTCTTTTTAAGTCAGAAATTTTTGATGGCCTTTTAAATTTGCACCAATGTGGCAGTAGCCTCCGGGACCGGGTTATTTTCCCTCCAATTACCTGGGGTTCTTGAATTTTCTTAAATTGGCAAAATTTGCTAAGCCATGTCATTGTAGCCCCCGAGTCTCAAGATGACTCGAGGAGTTTGCTTGAGATTCTCCATGCTTGACTGTGTTACAAAACTGACATATTGTTGAACATCGGAACGCTGGAATATGTTGAAGCTGGAAGCAAGGTGGCGATTTAATGATCTTCGCAACACTCATTGCATATTGTTGGCATTGATAACGCTATGTGAATCCATGGAAACTTGAGGTCGACCGTGGCGGGTTATAAATGACCCCATGTGATTTGTGTCAGTAATCCGGCCAGCGGCTCATCCCAGCTGGTTGTTGAAGTTAAACAAAACACAGTGCTGGCAACTTCTGTGCCTGTCCATTGAGCCATCTCGTGTAGGCAGAAGCTTGTAATATATCATTAGCTCAAGTGTTGTTCGAATAGAACGGGCCACCAGAGCAGTGACTTGTTTGGATTCAATAAGC
The DNA here is from genome assembly GCF_003073215.2 of Triticum urartu. Lineage (NCBI taxonomy): Eukaryota > Viridiplantae > Streptophyta > Magnoliopsida > Poales > Poaceae > Triticum > Triticum urartu. The sequence goes on from NC_053026.1 coordinate 68,633,451, forward strand.
AGCTTGTGCAGACAGGTGTAGCTCCAGTGTGTTGATGTAGACCAGACCGCGGGGGGCGGACAGTAAAGACAACCGCAGCATCAGAGGCGGCACAGACAGATGAGTCGGTCGCAACGTTGTAAGCCGGTGCAAATGGGCGAGCTAACCCCATCATGTTGATGTAGATTGGACCGTAGAGATAGTGGTTTGTACATACATTCATTGAGAATTATGGCATGGTCAGATGCTAGCGCATGATAATGATGGCGCAAACTATATATCCATGACATGATCATCACTCTTGAAGTGAACAATTGTCCTGCATTAAAACATATCACAGCCAGAGTGACTGCTCTTTTAAAGAAATCAATATGTAATATAAAAATATACCGGATGGATTTCACCTGATATGTTAAGACAGAAATTATCCGTCGTGGGGTCGTCTCAACAACGACAAAGCTAGCGGTCTAAAGTGCAGCACCGGGCGGCTCAGAAGGAATCCTTCGGGTCCCTTTTTTTGTACAAGTCGGAACTCTTTGGCGATTCAGACGAAACATTTCATCGAAGCGGTCGGAACTCTTTGGCGATTCAGACAGAACTTTTCGACTAGCCGACAGAACCTTTCGTTGAGCCAGACAACTTTTTGATGAGCCGGTCGGAACTTTCCAACAAGCCGGCCGGACCTTTTTCGATAAGCCAGATAGAATTTTTTGACGAGGCGGCCGGAACTTTCCGACGAGCCGGACGAAACTTTTTGATAAGCCAGGCGGAACTTCCTGATGAGACGGGCGGAACTTCTAGATCCCTGGGAAAATGCCCTCCAAGAATTCAACACCACCGTGCGCAGGCCCCACGGTGGGCGCCAACTGTCATGGATTTGTCACGGCAGATGTACTTAGTGTGAGGACTTAGTCATGAGGCCAACGCATTTATGTGGTAGCTTGAGAGGGGTTGAGTGCGACGAGAGACGCGAGATTTTTCCTAGGTTCGGCCCCTCACAGTGGAGGTAAAAGCATATATCCTGCTTCATTGATATTGATCATGGTGATGCTCACGATTACAAGGGTGCTCTTTTGCTACCTCTATCTCGAGAGATATTGATTTGTGTGCCTCAACTTGTGAAACTTGTCTCTCTTGGGATGCCCTGCCCCTCCTTATATAAGTTGGAGGGGCGGATTACATGTGGAGTCCTAGTAGGACTAGGACTACTCTATTACAAGTGGAATCCTAGTCTTGCTTCCCATGAAAGGGAAAACTCCTTATGCCTTCCTTCTCAAGCCGGCCCACCATAATATGAGTCGGCCTTCCATGAACCACCTTCTGGGCCACCAGGTCTTCTTGCTCCTCTAACCCGCCTACCGGGTCACCAATGAGTCTCCCACTCTGGACGGGTTACTAGTGAGTCGTCGGGTCAGGGCGGATCACCAGTGAGTCGCCAAGTTCGGCCGGGTCATACATCCGGCCGGGTTACACCGCGGGCTATATCCCTGACAAAAAGGGAAAGGGAAAGAAGGGGAACTTCAAGAACAATGGCAAGTAAGTTGTCACTCCCGGGAAGAAGCCCAAGTCTGGACCCAAGCCTGAAACTGAGTGCTTCTACTGCAAAGGGACTGGTCACTGAAAGCGGAACTGTCCCAAGAATTTGGCGGATAACAAGGATGGCAAAGTGAAAAAAGGTATATTCTATATACATGTTATTGATGTGTACCTTACTAATGATGGTAGTAGCGCCTGGGTATTTGATACTAGTTCTGTTGCTCATATTTGCAACTCAAAATAGGGGTTGCGGATTAAACGAAGATTGGCTAAGGACAAGGCGACGATGCGCATCGGGAATGGTTCCAAGGTCGATGTGATCGCCGTCGGCATGCTACCTCTACATCTACCTTCGGGATTAGTTTTAGATCTAAATAATTGTTATTTGGTGCCAGCGTTGAGCATGAACATTATATCTGCATCTTGTTTGATGCGAGACGGTTATTCATTTAAATCAGAGAATAATGGTTGTTCTATTTATATGAGTAATATATTTGATGGTCATGCACCCTTGAAGAGTGGTCTATTTTTGTTGAATCTCGATCGTGGTGATACACATATTCATAATATTGATGCCAAAAGATGCAAAGTTGATAATGATAGTGCAACATATTTGTGGCACTGCCGTTTAGGTCATGTTGGTGTAAAGCGCAGGAACAAACTCCATGCAGATGTACTTTTGGAATCACTTGATTATGAATCATTTGATGCTTGCGAACCATGCCTCATGGGCAAGATGACTAAAACTCCGTTCTCTGGAACAATGGAGTGAGCCACTAACTTATTGGAAATAATACTTACCGATGTATGCAGTCCGATGAGTGTTGAGGCTTGCGGCAGGTATCGTTATTTTCCGACCTTCACAGATGATTTGAGTAGATATGGGTATATCTACTTAATGAAAACAAGTCTGAAAGATTTCAAAAGTTCAAAGAATTTCAGAGTGAAGTGGAGAATCATCGTAACAAGAAAATAAAGTTTTTACGATCGGACCAAGGAGGCGAATATTTGAGTTACGAGTTTGGCCTTCATTTAAAACAATGTGGAATAGTTTCACAACTCATGCCACCTAGAACACCGCAACATAATGGTGTGTCCGAATGTCGTAACCGTACTTTATTAGATATGGTGCGATCTATGATGTATCTTACTAATTTACTGCTATCATTTTGGGGTTATGCATTAGAGATAGTTCCATTCACTTTAAATAGGGCACCATCTAAATCCGTTGAGACGACACCGTATGAACTATGGTTAGGCAAGAAACCTAAGCTGCTGATTCTTAAAGTTTGGGGTTGCGATGCTTATGTGAAAAAGTTTCAGCCTGATAAGCTTGAACCCAAATTGGAGAAGTGCGTCTTCATAGGATACCCAAAAGAAATTGTTGGGTACACCTTCTATCACAGATCCGAAGGCAAGATCTTTGTTGCTAACAAAGGATCCTTTCCGGATAAGGAGTTTCTCTCAAAAGAAGTGAGTGGGAGGAAAGTAGAACTTGATGAGGTAATTGTACCTTCTCTCGAATTGGAATGTAGCTGATCACATAAATCAGTTCTGGTGATGCCTACACTAACTAGAGATGAAGCTAATGATAATAATCATGAAACTTCAGATCAAGTTACTACCGAACCTCGTAGGTCAACCAGAGTACGTTCCACACCAGAGTGGCACGGTAATCCTTCTCTGGAAGTCATGTTACTAGACCATGACTAACGTACGAACTATGAGGAAGCGATGATGAGCCCAGATTCCGCAAAAATGGCTTGAGGCCATGAAATCTGAGCTGGCACCCATGTATGAGAACAAAGTATGGACTTTGGTTGAATTGCCCGATGATCGGCAAGCCATAGAAAATAAATGGATCTTCAAGAAGAAGACTGACGCTGACGGTAATGTCACTGTCTACAAAGCTCGACCTGTCGCAAAAGGTTTTCGACAAGTTCAAGGAGTTGACCATGATGAGACTTTCGCACCCGTAGCGATGCTTAAGTCTGTCCGAATCATGTTAGCAATTGCCGCATTTTATGATTATGAAATCTGACAAATGGACGTCAAAACTGCATTCCTTAATGGATTTCTTAAAGAAGAGTTGTATATGATGCAACCAGAAGGTTTTGTCGATCCTAAAGGTGCTAACAAAGTGTGCAAGCTCCAGCGATCCATTTATGGACTGGTGCAAGTATCTCGGAGTTGGAATATATGCTTTGATAGTGTGATCAAAGCATATGGTTTTATACAGACTTTCGGAGAAGCCTATATTTACAAGAAAGTGAGTGGGAGCTCTGTAGCATTTGTAATATTATATGTAGATGGCATATTGTTGATTGGAAATGATATAGAATTTCTGTATAGCATAAAAGGATACTTGAATAAGAGTTTTTCAAGGAAATACCTCGGTGAAGCTGCTTATCTATTGGGCATCAAGATCTATAGAGATAGATCAAGATGCTTAATTCGACTTTCACAAAGCTCATACCTTGATAAAGTTTTTAATAAGTTAAAAATGGATCAGACAAAGAAAGGGTTCTTGCCTGTGTGTGAAGTTGAGTCAGACTCAATGCCCGACTACTGCAGAAGATAGAGAGAAAATGAAAGTCATTCCCTATGCCTCAGCCATAGGTTCTATCATGTATGCTATGATGTGTACCAGACCTGATGTGTGCCTTGATATAAGTCTTGCATGGAGGTACCAAAGTAATCCAGGAGTGGATCACTGGACATCGGTCAAGAACATCCTGAAGTACCTAAAAAGGACTAAGGATATGTTTCTCGTTTATGGAGGTGACAAAGAGCTTGTCATAAATGGTTACGTCGATGCTATCTTTGACACTAATCCAGGTGACTCTAAGTCACAAACCGGATATGTATTTATATTGAATGATGGAGATGTCAGTTGGTGCAGTTCCAAGCAAAGCATCGTGGCGGGATCTACGTGTGAAGCGGAGTACATAGCTGCTTCGGAAGCAGTGAATGGAGTCTGGATGAAGGAGTTCATATCCGATCTAGGTGTAATACCTAGTGCATCGGGTCCAATGAAAATCTTTTGTGACAATACTGGAGCAATTGCCTTGGTGAAGGAATCCAGTTTTTACAAGAGAACCAAACACATCAAGAGACGCTTCAACTCAATCCGTGATCAAGTCAAGGAGGGAGACATAGAGATTTGCAAAATGCATACGGATCAGAATGTGGCAGACCCATTGACTAAGCCTCTTCCACGAGCAAAACATGATCAATACCAAGACTCCATGGGTGTTAGAATCATTACAATGTAATCTAGATTATTGACTCTAGTGCAAGTGCGAGACTGAAGGAAATATGCCCTAGAGGCAATAATAAAGTTCTTATTTATATTTCCTTATATTATGATAAATGTTTATTATTCATGCTAGAATTGTATTAACCGGAAACTTGATACATGTGTGGATACATAGACAAAACACAGTGTCCCTAGTAAGGCTCTACTAGACTAGCTTGTTAATCAAAGATGGTTAATTTTCCTAGCCATAGACATGTGTTATCATGTGATGAATGGGATCACATCATTAGGAGAATGATTTGATGGACAAGACCCATCCATTAGCTTAGCATGTTGATTGTTCAGCTTTATTGCTATAGCTTTCTTCATGTCAAATACATATTCCTTCGACTATGAGATTATGCAACTCCCGAATACCGGAGGAATACCTTGTGTGATATCAAAAGTCACAACATAACTAGGTGATTATAAAGATGCTCTACAGGTATCTCCGAAGGTGTTTGTTGGGTTGCAATAGATCGAGATTAGGATTTGTCACTCCGAGTATCGGAGAGGTATCTCTGGGCCCTCTCGGTAATGCACGTCATGATAAGCCTTACAAGCAATGTGACTAATAAGTTTGTTGAGGGATGATGCATTATGGAACGAGTAAAGAGACCTGCCGATAATGAGATTGAACTAGGTATGAAGATACCGATGATCGAATCTCGGGCAAGTAACATACCGATGATAAAGAGAATAACGTATGTTGTCATTACGGTACAATCGATAAAGATTGATACGTCTCCAACGTATCTATAATTTATATTATTTTTGGGACTAACCTATTAACCGGAGGCCCAGCCCAGAATTGCTGCTTTTTGCCTATTTTAGGGTTTCGCAGAAAAAGAATATCAAACGGAGTCCAAACGGAATGAATCCTTCGGGAACGTGATTTTTGAAACAAACATGATCCAGAGCACTTGGACCCTACGTCAAGCAATCAACGAGGAAGGCAGGAGGTAGGGGGCACGCCTGCCCCCCAGGCGCGCCCTCCACCCTCGTGGGCCCACTGTTGCTCCACCGACGTACTCCTTCCCCCTATATATACCTACGTACCCCCAAACTACCAGATACGGAGCAAAAACCCTAATTCCACTACCGTAACTTTCTGTATCCACAAGATCCCATATTGGGGCCTTTTTCGGAGCTCCTCCGGAGGGGGCATCGATCACGGAGGGCTTCTACATCAACACCATAGCCTCTCCGATGAAGTGTGAGTAGTTTACTTCAGACCTACGGGTCCATAGTTATTAGCTAGATGGGCTTCTTCTCTCTTTTTGGATCTCAATACAAAGTTCTCCCCCTCTCTTGTGGAGATCTATTCGATGTAATCTTCTTTTGCGGTGTGTTTATTGAGACCGATGAATTGTGGGTTTATGATCAAGTTTATCTATGAACAATATTTGAATCTTCTCTGAATTCTTTTATGTATGATTGGTTATCTTTGCAAGTCTCTTCGAATTATTAGTTTGGTTTGGCCTACTAGAGTGATCTTTCTTGCAATGGGAGAAGTGCTTAGCTTTGGGTTCAATCTTGCGGTGTCCTTTCCCAGTGACAGTAGGGGCAGCAAGGCACGTATTGTATTGTTGCCATCGAGGATAACAATATGGGGTTTATATCATATTGCATGAGTTTATCCCTCTGACATCATGTCATCTTGCTTAAGGCGTTACTCTGTTCTTATGAACTTAATACTCTAGATGAATGCTTGATAGCGGTCGATGTGTGGAATAATAGTAGTAGATGCAGGCAGGAGTCGGTCTACTTGTCTTGGACGTGATGCCTATATACATGATCGTACCTAGATATTCTCATAACTATGCTCAATTCTGTCAATTGCTCAACAGTAATTTGTACACCCACCGTAAAATACCTATGCTCTTGAGAGAAGACACTAGTGAAACCTATGGCCCCCGGGTCTATCTTCATCATATTAATCTTCCAATACTTAGTTATTTTCATTGCTTTTATTTTACTTTGCATGTTTATCATAAAAATACCAAAAATATTATCTTATCATATCTATCAGATCTCACTCTCGTAAGTGACCGTGTAGGGATTGACAACCCCTTACCACGTTGGTCGCGAGGATTTATTTGTTTTGTGCAGGTGCGAGGGACTCGTGCGTAGCCTCCTACTGGATTGATACATTGGTTCTCAAAACTGAGGGAAATACTGACGCTACTCTGCTGCACCACCCTTTCCTCTTCAAGGGAAAACCAACGCAAGTGCTCAAGAGGTAGCAAGAGGGGTTTCTGGCGCCGTTGCCGGGGAGGTCTACGCAAAAGTCAACATACCAAGTACTCATCACAAAACCTTATCTCCCGCATTACATTATTTGCCATTTGCCTCTCGTTTTCCTCTCCCCCACTTCACCCTTGCCGTTATATTCGCCCTCTCTCTCCATCCTCCCTCTCTTTCTCTATTTGCCTCTTTTTTGCCCGTTCCAAGTTTGCTTGTGTGTTGTATTGCTTGCTTGTCATGATGGCTCAAGAAAACACTAAATTGTGTGACTTTACCAATACCAACAACAACGATTTTATTAGCACTCCAATTGCTCCTCTTACCGATGCTGAATCTTGTGAAATTAATGCTGCCTTGCTGAATCTTGTCATGAAAGATCCGTTTTCCGGCCTTCCTAGTGAAGATGCCGCTACCCATCTAAATAGCTTCGTTGATTTGTGTGATATGCAAAAGAAGAAAGATGTTGATAATGATATTGTTAAATTGAAACTATTTCCTTTTTCTCTTAGAGACCGTGCTAAAGCTTGGTTTCCGTCTTTGCCTAAAAATAGTATTGATTCTTGGAATAAGTGTAAAGATGCTTTTATCTCTAAGTATTTTCCTCCCGCTAAGATCATATCTCTTAGAAACGATATTATGAATTTTAAGCAACTTGATCATGAACATGTTGCACAAGCTTGGGAGAGGATGAAATTAATGATACGTAATTGCCCAACACATGGTTTGAATTTGTGGATGATTATACAAAAATTTTATGCCGAATTGAATTTTGCTTCTAGAAATATTTTAGATTCGGCCGCGGGAGGCACTTTTATGGAAATCACATTAGGAGAAGCTACTAAACTCCTAGATAATATTATGGTTAATTATTCTCAATGGCACACTGAAAGATCTACTAATAAAAAAGTGCATGCGATAGAAGAAATTAATGTTTTGAGTGGAAAGATGGATGAACTTATGAAATTATTTGCTAATAAAAGTTTTTCTTCTGATCCTAATGATATGGTCGACTTTGATTGAGAATAATAATGAATCTATGGATGTGAATTTTGTTGGTAGGAACAATTCTGGTAACAACGCGTAGAGGAAACTTTAATCCTAGGCCTTATCCTAGTAATTCCTCTAATAATTATGGTAATTCCTACAATAATTCTTATGGAAATTATAATAATATGCCCTCTGATTTTTAATCTAATATTAAAGAATTTATTACTTCGCAAAAGAATTTCAATGCTTTGATTGAAGAAAAATTGCTTAAGATCGATGAGTTGGCTAGGAACGTTGATAGAATTTCTCTTGAAGTTGATTATTTGAAACTTAGATCTATTCCACCTAAGCAAGATATCAATGAGTCTCTCAAAGCCATGAGAATTTCCATTGATAAGTGCAAAGAAAGAACCGCTAGGATGCGTGCTAAGAAAGATTACTTTATAAAAGCGTGTTCTTCTAGTTTCCATGATGAAGATCTAAAAGTTATTGATGTGTCCCCTATTAAATATTTGTTTTGCAGTATGAATCTTGATAATGATGGGACTGAATATGATCCACCTTTACCTAGACGGCTTCCCAAAAATTCAGAGCCTTTAGATCTTTATGCTAAAATTGTTAAAAGTGGGATTGAAGAAGCCAAAACTTTAAATATTAATGAACCCACTATTTTGTATTTCAAGGAATTTGATTATGACAATTGCTCTTTGATAGATTGTATTTCCTTGTTGCAATCCGTGGTAAATTCTCCTCATGCTTATAGTCAAAATAAAGCTTTTACTAAACATTATGATGAGTGGGAACCTACTATTAAAATTAAAATTAAAGATCATGAATGCTATGCTTTGTGTGATTTGGGTGCTAGTGTTTCCACGATTCCAAAGACTTTGTGTGATTTGCTAGGTTTCCGTGATTTTGATGATTGCTCTTTAAACTTGCACCTTGCGGATTCCACTATTAAGAAACCTATGGGGAGAATTAATGATGTTCTTATTGTTGCAAATAGGAATTATGTGCCCATAGATTTTATTGTTCTTGACATAGATTGCAATCCTTCATGTCCTATTATTCTTGGTAGACCTTTCTTTAGAACGATTTGTACAATTATTGATATGAAGGAAGGGAATATTAGATTCCAATTTCCGTTAAGGAAAGGCATGGAACACTTCCCTAAAAATAAAATAAAATTACCTTATGAATCTATTATGAGAGCCACTTATGGATTGTCTACCAAAGATGGCAATACCTAGATCTATCCTTGCTTTTATGCCTAGCTAGGGGCGTTAAACGATAGCGCTTGTTGGGAGGCAACCCAATTTTATTTTTATTCCTTGATTTTTTTTTCTCCTGTTTAGTAATAAATAATTTATCTAGCCTCTGTTTTGGTTGTGTTTTTTGTGTTTAATTAGTGTTTGTGCCAAGTAGAACCGTTGGGAAGACTTGGGGAAAGTCTTTTTAATCTTGCTGTAAAAAACAGAAACTTTAGTGCTCACAAGAATTGCTGCCATTTTTATTTGGAAAGTTTTATTTAGTTAATTATTTTTGAAAATGGTTAATAGATAAATTCCTCACGTCCAGAAATTTATTTTAGAATTTTTGGGGTTCCAGATCTTGCATTAGCTACAGATTACTACACACTGTTCTGTTTTTGACAGATTCTTTTTTCGTGTGTTGTTCGCTTATTTTGATGAATCTATGCCTAGTAAAATAGTTTATAAACCATGGATAAGTTGGAATACATTAGGTTTAACACCAATATAAATAAATAATGAGTTCATTACAGTACCTTGAAGTGGTGTTTTGTTTTCTTTCGCTAACGGAGCTCATGAGATTTTCTACTTTAAGTTTTGTGTTGTTAAGTTTTCAAGTTTTGGGTGAAAGATTTGATGGATTATGGAACAAGGAGTAGCAAGAGCCTAAGCTTGGGGATGCCCATTGAACCCCATGATAATCTAAGGACACCTAAAAGCCAAATCTTGGGGATGCCCCGGAAGGCATCCCCTCTTTCGTCTACTTCCATCAGTAACTTTACTTGGAGCTATATTTTTATTTACCACATGATATGTGTTTTGCTTGGAGCGACTTGTATTATTTGAGTATTTATTTGTTAGTTTTCCACAATCATCCTTGCTGTACACACCTTTTGAGCGAGACACACATGATTCGGAAATTATTAGAATACTCTATGTGCTTCACTTATATCTTTTGAGTTATATAGTTTTTGCTCTAGTGCTTCACTTATATCTTTTAGAGAACGTCGGTGGATTTGTTTTATAGAAACTATTATTCTCTCATGCTTCACTTAGATTATTTTTAGAGTCTTAAATAGCATGGTAATTTACTTAAATAATCCTAATATGCTAGGTATTCAAGACTAGTAAAAACTTTCTTATGAGTGTGTTGAATACTAAGAGAAGTTTGATGCTTGATGATCATTTTGAGATATAGAGATGGTAATGTTAGAGTCATGCTAGTCGAGTAGTTGTGAATTTGAGCAATACTTGTGTTAAAGTTTTTGATTCCCGTAGCATGCACGTATGGTGAACCGTTATGTGATGAAGTCGGAGCATGATTTATTTATTGATTGTCTTCCTTATGAGTTGCGGTCGGGGACGTGCGATGGTCTTTTCCTACCAATCTATCCCCCTAGGAGCATGCGCGTAATACTTTGCTTTGATAACTTCTAGATTTTTGCAATAAGTATATGAGTTCTTTATGACTAAGGTTGAGTCCATGGATCATACGCACTTTTCTTCCTTCCACCATTGCTAGCCTCTATAATACCGCACACCTTTCGCCGGTATCATACACCCACCATATACCTCCCTCAAAACAGCCACCATACCTACCTATCATGGCATTTCCATAGCCATTCCGAGATATATTGCCATGCAACTTTCCACCGTTCCGTTTACTATGACACGCTCCATCATTGTCATATTGCTTTGCATGATCATGTAATTGACATTGTATTTGTGGCAAAGCCACCGTTCATAATTCTTTCATACATGTCACTCTTGATGCATTGCATATCCAGGTACACCGCCGGAGGCATTCACATAAAGTCATATTTTGTTCTAAGTATCGAGTTGTAATTGTTGAGTTGTAAGTAAATAAAAGTGTGATGATCATCATTTTTAGAGCATTGTCCCAAGTGAGGAAAGGATGATGGAGACTATGATTCCCCCACAAGTCGGGATGAGACTCCGGACGAAAAAAAGAGAGGCCAAAGAATCCCAAATAAAAAAAAGAGGCCATAAAAAAGGCCCAGATAAAAAATGAGAGAAAAAGAGAGAAGGGACAATGCTACTATCCTTTTACCACACTTGTGCTTCAAAGTAGCACCATGATCTTCATAATAGAGAGTCTCCTCTGTTATCACTATCATATACTAGTGGGAATTTTTCATTATAGAACTTGGCTTGTATATTCCAATGATGGGCTTCCTCAAATGTCCTAGGTCTTTGTGAGCAAGCGAGTTGGATGCACACCCACTTAGTTAATTTTGTTGAGCTTTCATATACTTATAGCTCTAGTGCATCCGTTGCATGGCAATCCCTACTCACTCACATTGATATCTATTTATGGGCATCTCCATAGCCCGTTGATACGCCTAGTTGATGTGATACTATCTTCCCCTTTTTGTCTCCTCCACAACCACCATTCTATTCCACCTAAAGTGCTATGTCCATGGCTCACGCTCATGTATTGCGTGAAGATTGAAAAATTTTGAGAACACCAAAAGTATGAAACAATTGCTTGGCTTGTCATCGGAGCTGTGCATGATTTAAATTCTTTGTGTGGTGAAGATAGAGCATATCCAGACTATATGATTTTGTAGAGATAACTTTCTTTGGCCATGTTATTTTGAGGAGACATAATTGCTTAGTTAGTATGCTTGAAGTATTATTATTTCTATGTCAATATTGAACTTTTTTCTTGAATGTTTCGTATCTGAATATTCATACCACAATTAAGAAGAATTACATTGAAATTATGCCAAGTAGCATTCCACATCAAAAATTCTGTTTTTATCATTTACCTACTCGAGGACGAGCAGGAATTTAGCTTGGGGATGCTTGATACGTCTCCAACGTATCTATAATTTTTTATTGTTCCATGCTATATTATATTCTATTTTGGTCATTATTGGGCTTTATTATACACTTTTATATTATTTTTGGGACTAACCTATTAACCGGAGGCCCAACCCATAATTGTTGTTTTTTTTGCCTATTTTAGGGTTCCGCAGAAAAAGAATATCAAACGGAGTCCAAACGAATGAAACCTTCGGGAACGTGATTTTTGAAACGAACATGATCCAGAGGACTTGGACCCTATGTCAAGCAATCAACGAGGAAGGCACGAGGTAGGGGGCGCACCTACCCTCCCCCCAGGCGCGCCCTCCACCCTCGGGGGCCCGCTGTTGCTCCACCGACATACTCCTTCCTCCTATGTATACCTATGTACCCCCAAACTACCAGATATGGAGCAAAAACCTAATTACACCGCCGTAACTTTATGTATCCACAAGATCCCATCTTGGGGCCTTTTCCGGAGCTCCGTCGGAGGGGACATCGATCACGGAGGGCTTCTACATCAACACCATAGCCTCTCCGATGAAGTGTGAGTAGTTTACTTCAGACCTACGGGTCCATAGTTATTAGCTAGATGGCTTCTTCTCTCTTTTTGGATCTCAATACAAAGTTCTCCCCCTCTCTTGTGGAGATCTATTCGATGTAATCTTCTTTTGCGGTGTGTTTGTTGAGATCGATGAATTGTGGGTTTATGATCAAGTTTATCTATGAACACTATTTGAATCTTCTCTGAATCTTTTTATGTATGATTGGTTATCTTTGCAAGTCTCTTTGAATTATCAGTTTGCTTTGGCCTACTAGATTGATCTTTCTTGCAATGGGAGAAGTGCTTAGCTTTGGGTTCAATCTTGCGGTGTCCATTCCCAGTGACGGTAGGGGCAGCAAGGCACGTATTGTATTGTTGCCATCGAGGATAACAAGATGGGGTTTATATCATATTGCATGAGTTTATCCCTCTACATCATGTCATCTTGCTTAAAGTGTTACTCTGTTCTCTTGAACTTAATACTCTAGATGCATGCTGGATAGCAGTCGGTGTGTGGAGTAATAGTAGTAGATGCAGGCAGGAGTCGGTCTACTTTTCTCGGACGTGATGCCTATATACATGATCATACCTAGATATTCTCATAACTATGCTCAATACTATCAATTCCTCAACAATAATTTGTTCACCCACTGTAAATACTTATGCTCTTGAGAGAAACCACTAGTGAAACCCATGGCCCCCGGGTCTATCTTCCATCATATTAATATTCCAATACTTAGTTATTTCCTTTGCCATTTATTTTACTTTGCATCTTTATCGTAAAAATACCAAAAATATTATCTTATCATATCTATCAGATCTCACTCTCGTAAGTGACCGTGTAGGGATTGACAACCCCTTATCACGTTGGTTGCGAGATTTATTTGTTTGTGTAGGTGCGAGGGACTTGTGTGGGGCCTCCTACTGGATTGATACCTTGGTTATCAAAAACTAAGGGAAATACTTACGCTACTTTGTTGCATCACCCTTTCCTCTTCAAGGGAAAACCAACGCAAGTGCTCAAGAGGTAGCAAAGATCTTCGTAGAATATGTGGGAACCAATATGAGCATCCAGGTTCCGCTGTTGGCTATTGACCGGAGAGGTTTCTTGGTCATGTCTACATAGTTCTCGAACCCATAGGGTCCGCACGCTTAATGTTCGATGATGATTTTGTATTATATGAGTTATGTGATTTGGTGATCGAATGTTGTTTGGAGTCCCAAATTAGATCACGGACAACGAGGAGTCTCGAAATGGTCGAGAGGTAAAGATTCATATATAGGACGATGATATTTGGACACCGGAAGTGTTTTGGGGTATACTGGGTACATATCAGAGTACCGGGGAGGAGGGGTTACCAGAACCCCCTAGGGGAATAATGGACCTTATGGGCCATAGGAGGGAAGCACACCAGCCCACAAAGGGAGGTGCACCCCCCTAGGGAAGGAGGCCGAATAGGAGAAGGAGGTGGGGGTTTGGCCCCCCTTTCCTTCCTCCCCCTCTCTTCCCTTTTCCCCCTTCCGGTAAAAGGAAAGGGGGGAGGCCGAATTGCTCTAGGGGCCCAAGTAGGATTTCCTCCTACTTGGGAGCCCCCTTGGCTGCCTCTCCTTCCCTACAACCTATATATACGTGGGGGCTGTAACACCCACGATGCGGCTATATCTCCCACGTGTCAGAGCACAACTTAGAGGCATAACCGCATTGTAGGCATGTCGCTAGAGGGGCAATCTTTACACATCCCATGTACTGAATAAGAAAGAGGTACAGAGTTGGCTTACAATCGCCACTTCACACAATACATGAATATAGCATTACATCATCCAGGTACAATCAAGGTCTGACTACGGAACCAAAATAAAAGAAGACTACCCCTAATGCAAAAGATCCCCGATCGCCCCAACTAGGCTCCATTACTGATCAGCTGGAAACAGAACAACATAACGAACACGATCTTCATCGAGCTCCTCCATGAGCTCGGTTGCATCACCTGCACGGTATCATCGGCACCTGCAACTGGTTTTGGAAGTAATCTGTGAGTCACGGGGACTCAGCAATCTCACACCCTCGCAATCAAGACTATTTAAGCTTATAGGTAGGGAAAAGGTATGAAGTGGAGCTGCAGCAAGCACTAGTATATATGGTGGCTAACTTACGCAAATGAGAGCGAGAAGAGAAGGCAAAGCACGGTCGTGAACTAGAAGTGATCCTGAAACTACTTATGTTCAAGCATAACCCGAGACCGTGTTCACTTCCCGGACTCCGCCGAGAAGAGACCATCACGGCTACACACGCTGTTGATCCATTTTAATTAAGTTAAGTTTCAGGTTTTCTACAACCGGACATTAACAAATTCCCATCTGCCCATAATCGCGGGCACGGCTTTCGAAAGTTCAAATCCCTGCAGGGGTGTCCCAACTTAGCCCATCACAAGCTCTCAAGGTCAACGAAGGATATTCCTTCTCCCAGGAAGACCCGATCAGACTCGGAATCCCGGTTACAAGACATTTCGATAATGGTAAAACAAGACCAGCAAAGCCACCCAGATGTGCCGACAAATCCCGATAGGAGCTGCACATATCTCGTTCTCAGGGCACACCGGATGAGCAAGACGCCGGGTTGGCATAAACCCTGGTTGCCCAGGGGGAGCCGGACAACGCTCAGGTTGGACCAACACTTAGAGAAGCACTGGCCCGGGGGGGTTAAAATAAAGATGACCCTTGAGTCTGCAGAACCCAAGGGAAAAAGGCTAGGTGGCAAAAGGTAAAACCAAGGTCGGGCCTTGCCGGAGGAGTTTTATTCAAGGCAAACTGTCAAGGGGTTCCCATTATAACCCAACCGCGTAAGGAACGCAAAATCAAGGAACATAACACTGATATGATGAAAACTAGGGCGGCAAGAGTGGAACAAAACACCATGCATAAGGCCGAGCCTTCCACCCTTTACCAAGTATACAGATGCATTAATATAAACAAGAGATATTGTGATATCCCGACAATATCCATGTTCCTGAAGGAAATATGCCCTAGAGGCAATAATAAAGTTATTATTTATTTCCTTATAATCATGATAAATGTTTATTATTCATGCTAGAATTGTATTAATCGGAAACATAATACATGTGTGAATACATAGACAAACAAAGTGTCACTAGTATGCCTCTACTTGACTAGCTCGTTAATCAAAGATGGTTATGTTTCCTAACCATGAACAATGAGTTGTTATTTGATTAACGAGGTCACATCATTAGTTGAATGATATGATTGACATGACCCATTCCATTAGCTTAGCACCCGATCATTTAGTATGTTGCTATTGCTTTCTTCATGACTTATACATGTTCCTATAACTATGAGATTATGCAACTCCCGTTTACCGGAGGAACACTTTGGGTACTACCAAACGTCACAACGTAACTGGGTGATTATAAAGGAGTACTACAGGTGTCTCCAATGGTACATGTTGGGTTGGCGTATTTTGAGATTAGGTTT
>NC_053026.1:68650609-68660931 GCF_003073215.2 Triticum urartu
AAAAAGAGAAGATCTTCTTTTACCGCTCGATCTCTCTCCAGCTCGAGCTTCTCAAACCCTAGCGCCGCCGCTACTTCATCGCCGCCGGTGAGGAAGAGCTTCACTGCCTCGACCTCGTCGCCGACGTACTCGCGCCGACCGCGGAAATCTTCACTCCGCCGCCAAGTTAGGGCGTGGAAGATCTGCACAGATGAACTTCACATCTCCTCACTCCAGTTCGTCGTGTTCTTCGTCCAAGGTAATTAAAAGTTACTCTTACTACCCTCATTTATTCGAATGATTATCTTCAAAATCTTCAAAGGTGTTTTTCTTCATAGATTCACACACTAAACACCTCACAGGTCATCTGTTCTTGATTCGTTTCTCTAAGCCATGTTTTTCTTCAAGATTCCTCAAATGTGTGGATTTTTAATCCACACATCTCTAGAACCTAAGATAAAGAATGCTTAGTGAAATTCTTCAAGACTCATCTGGTCAAATTCCTCGAACTTGTTCTTTTTACAAAACCTTCTGAGAATGCATATGACATCTCCAAATTCCTCGCAACTATACTCTGTTCACAGGTACACATGTCAGCTGCTGAATCACTAGGTTCTCATCAACTTAACTCATTTGCAGCATTCCTCAAAGAAAAGTTGCATACTTCTTCAGAGAATTCAATTGTTCAAATTCCTCAACTGAAGAAAATGGCTGATGGTAAGAAGCCACATAAGGGTGGAAAGAGGCCTGAGGTAAATACAGTGTTTGAGATCCCTGATGAAATATATGCTTGGTACTGGACACCTACTGAGGAAACCAAGAATGAGCGCAAAGTGCGCATTCCGAAGATAGAGAGGAGATGGGCAAGAGAGTGGAGGGAATACAGATATGTCACTCCTAAGTACATGAAGAAATTCACACTCAATCCTCCATGCCCAAGACCTCCATTGGCACCTGGCCAAATCGCTGATCCCACCAGCCTCAAGCGCGGTGAGGACTATCCTGATGAATGGGCCAAGAGCCAAGCCAAGTTGGCTAAGCAAGCCAGAGAAGTAGTGAGGAAATTCAATGAAGACTCTGCTGCTGATGCTGCCATTGCTGAGGCCTCTGCTGTCAAGCCAAAGAAGGCTATGTCAAAGAAGCCTGCGCGCAAGCCAAGTGCTTCACCAACAATGCCCTCACGGCCAGAATCCTCAAAGCCCTCACGGCCAATTCCTCATGCTGCTCCTGTTCCTCCAAAGTCCTCAGCTCCTCCGCCAAAGCCCTCAACTGTTCCGAGTAAATCCTCAGCACCTATGCATCTCACCTCGTGCTAAAGGACTGTAGGCATCTCCATTGCCTCAGGTGTCTCAGCTAGTTCCTCGGCTGCACCAAGTTCCTCAGCTGGCCCCTCACTGCTGAAGACAAAGGCCACTGCTGGATGAGGTCCTCGCCCAAGTCCTCAAAAGAAACAAGGCGCTTTCCAAGTACCGTCTGAAGAAGACGAAACTGATGATGATGAACTTGCAGAAATCATCAGAGACAGGCAAGTCAGGGCTGCTAGAGCCAAAGGATCAGAGGTGCCACTGCTTTTGGATCCCAAGTTGATCCTCGACTACATTGATGTCTGGCACAAGGACCCCAACACTCCCTTGCCTGACTTCAAGCTGACTCCTGGCCAGAGTCACATGCTGACCCACTTCATTCAAGAAGAAAAGTGGAAATTTGAGAAGGCCAGGCAGATCAAGAAAGCACAGTACAAGAAAGAGCGCTATCTGAAGAAAAAAGTTGTCTCTATGACAACTGAAGAACTTGTCACTATTCAGACTGAGATTAGGAAACTCAGTGATGACTTTGATGCATATCGTGCTGATTGGCTTGGAGCCAAGGTTCGTTTTGTGAAACTTGCGTATAACTTCACTTCCAATGTTGCAGCCCCAACGCAACAGGAAATTTCTCAGGATGAAGCATCTGCTCAGCCTATGAAGAAAATGCCAGCACCACTGATGACAATAAGGCTGCTGAAGAAAATGTGAGTTCCAGGGCTGATGACTGCATTCCATCCACTGAAGAAATTGCCAGGGCACCCACTAGTGGTCGCCTGAAGAAAACTGAAGAACTCAGGGCAACTGCATCAGTTGTGCCTGAAGAAAATCAACCAGATTCCTCAACTACTCCTGCACCAACTTCAACTCCAATCCTTCCATCTGCATCGGATGTGAAGAAGACCAAGGCTGCAGAGCATGCTGCAGTGAAGAAAAGGAAAGCATCAGCAGCTTCAGATTCTTCAGGTCCAAAGAAATGAAGCCTATGACAAGTTCATTTGCAAATCCGATTGATGTTGTTCCCATCTCAACCAGGCCATCAAAGGACCTTGTTACCTTTTGATGAAGAATATGTGATCCCCAGCGGATCTGATGAAGAAACTCTTCTGCTGCTTCATCTGAACCGTTGGATGAAGAAATTGAAGTGGATGCGATCCCTTCAACACATATCATCTCCTCGCCTATGCCTTAGTTCATAGCTGAAGAGGCTGGCGTTGAAGAAATGGAAGATGAAGATGTGGACGTTGGCTGCTCCACACCAGTAATCAGTGATGGATTCTGGGAAAGTCAGCATCCAAACTCTCCAATGTTCACCCCTCTATAGCAAATTCCTTAGTCCCCCACACAAACTGTACAAATGGGCTCTGAGGAAACTCATCCCACTGCATCTGTCCATGAGGAAATTCCAGCCACTAGTGCTGAAGAAACTGCTACTGCTGAACAACCAACCACGCAGACTGCCACTGAGGAGGAACCAGAAATTCCTCAGCTTGAAGAACCTGCGATTGAGATTCCTGAGGTCGTGATGCAACTCACTAACACTCCTCTGGCGAAGCCAACGGATCCATTCTCACGCAAGCAAAAGTTCAAGGCTGATGATTTCTTCGGCGAGCACATATTTTTCGAAGATCACAACCCATATAACTCTGCTTGCATTAGGAAGAGGCGTTTCTGGACTGCTAGACAAGCCAATTTCTATTCCTCAGTGCTGTTCAACAAGGAGAAGATCTTCTACCATGAGCATATTCCTCACGTGGATGTGGAATCTCTGCCGTGCTTCGCACCAGTCCTCAGTGTTCTTCACGACGCTGGACTCCTAAACTTTTGCTCTGACATCTGCTATTGGAGTGAAGAACTAATTCTTCAATTCTATGCAACGCTGCACATCACTGAAGATGCGAAGATGTGAATTCTGGGTGTTGGACTGGATGTATGAAAACACTCACTACACTGCACCAGCCTCTGAATTGCTTCATGCTCTACCACCCAGTCCTCCCCTTGAAGAAGCTCGCTGCATCTACAGTTAACCTGAGCTCACACATCATTACATGCAGGTGCTGATGAAACCATTGAAGCCAGGTTAGGCACCAAGAACCAAATTCCTCGTGAAGGAATTGTTGTACGTGCCCAGAACTGTCTATCATATTCTTACGAGGACAATCAATACTATCAAATGCCACGACTCATCTAATGAGGAAATTGTTAATCTTGTATTCAACATCGTTCATGGCATTCCTGTCAATTATCATGATTTCTTCATGAGGACTATGGCCATGTTGCACTGTCTCCATTGAGCTGAAGCCTTATGCACCTTGGATTATGAGATCCTCAGGACAAGGTCTTCACTCAACTACAAAGCTGATTTCTAAGAATCACCTCAGCTACTTGCCCCCAATTGAAGTCCTCAAGAAGACATATTCCTCAGTTGATGGAAAGGGCAAGGCACCAGCTGTAATAGATGAAGGCATTCGTCCATTGGATGGTCAGTTTCGCAAAGCTGCATCTTATTCCACCAATGATGACTCTGCACACAACTCTGCCAAACCCAAGTCAACTCCTCAAGCCACTCTGCGCGTGATGACTAACCGTGAACTTCTTGCTAGTCTTCACCAAAGGTGGATCGAAATCACAAATGGGTTAAGCGTCAGTTTGGTTCACTTCTTCACAACATGACTGCCACACACAATGCAGTGAAGAAAAACCACTACTACCTCCATCAAGTCTTCGGTCGCACCTGGGCAATCCTGTCACATCTGTATGGTGAAGACGATCTGAAGAAAATGGGTCTCAATGAAGATTTTGACTGGTCTGCACCTCCACCGAAGAAATTCAAGAAGGTCAAGGTTCCTTCTCTGGTGGCCAGCTCATATTCTTCATCGCGTGACACTGATGAAAATGAAGACTTGGAACACACTGCGGCAGGCCCTACTACAACAAAACGACCCCAACAACGCTGGCGCTCCTTCATCAACTTGATATTCTTCTGGGGCGGTCAGTCCTCATATTCGTTCCTTTTGGTCATTTGATGACAAAGGGGGAGAATTTTGAGTTAGTCTTCAAGCGGGTCTTTCTATATGGGCGTTTTTTGTTAAGTACAACTCTCGTTCTTCTCCGCGACTTTATTGCATCGAGTTGTAAACTTAAACCCGATGGTGCTCTGATACTCTTGATATGTATTTTGCATGCTTATTCCTCGTTAATATTACTTGCACGCATGCTGAATTACATCACTCACCATATTTCATCATGCATTTCAAATTCTTCACTGTTATATATCAAATGCGTGTAGAATTACAAGATATAGGGGGAGATCTCCATGATTCAACTCTTCAAGTGTGCATTGCTTCAAAAGCAAATTCCTCACTATGCACATCTTCAGGGGGAGTTCTTCTATATCTTGCAAATCAAACTCCTCGATATTAGTAGTTACACTTCATATGTTTATCCCCGTTGAAAACTTAACCTATATTGTCATCATCACCAAAAAGGGGGAGATTGTAAGTGCATCTAGTGCCCCTTAGTGATTTTGGTGTATTGAAGACTTATAGGTTAAGGGAATAATGTGCTTATGAGTGTTCACAGGTCTATAAGTCTATGAGGAGTTTGATATTTACAGAGAAAGTCGACCCCTAAAAATGAAGTTCTTCATCTGAAGACTTTGGTATTCTGAAGACTTTCTGAAGACTTTGAAAGTGAAGAAAATGGTGTGACCTTGAAGACTTGGTATTCATTCGAGGAACATAAAGCATGAAGACTTTTGTTTTCATAGTTTCATTTTCTCTTTCTTGAGTCATAGGAAACACCGTACTGTTAAAGGGGTCGAGGAAATACTAAGGAAAAATTTCCATGTGATGCTCAACTCAAAATCCTACACCTACCAATCCCTTTGAGTGAAGCCATTGGAAATCTCATACAGTCTAGTCATATTCTTCAGTGACAGAGATGATCTCTGAGGAATTTGTTCTGACTAAGGAGTTAGGAATTTGTTCTGGTCTCTGAGGAATTTGTTCTGACTGAGGAGTTAGGAATTCGCCAGTGCAGGATTTCCTACACAGTGAGGAACATGATAGCCCTGAGGATTTTTCTACTCAAAATGCCGATCGTTGCTGTGCTATGCGCCAGCTTTCCCAAAATATCTATCCACCGAACGGTCATATCATTGAAGGGCATTTATGTCTTATCATGTCGGGCTGCTCCCTAGGCTATAAATAGCCGCCCCCTACAACCACTAGCTGGTTGGCTGCTCCGAGAGAAACTGACACTTGTCGAGCAACCCATCCTCTGAGGACTTTGATCGAAAATCATCGAGTGAGAAAAACCCAAAACCCAAACACCTACAAACCCCAGGTGATTGAGCATCACTGAAGAGATTGATCCTGCGTGGATCCGACGCTTGTTACCTTTGAAGACTATGCTTCTTCCAGACGGTTAGGCGTCATGGTCTAGAGCATCCAAGAGGAATTGTGGATCGCCGAGTGACCAAGTGTGTGAAGGTTTGGAAGTCGCCTGAAGACTTACCACGAGTGATTGGACGAGGTCTGTGTGACCTTAGTTCAAGGAGAATACGGTGAGGACTGGGTGTCCTGAGCTGCGTGTTCAGGACTGGGTGTCCGGGACTGTGTGTCCTCGAGTTTAAATACTCAGCCGCTCCAACCAGACGTACAACTGAGACAGCAGTTGGAACTGGTCTACCAAATCATTGTCTTCACCAAGCTTACTGGTTCTATTCCCTCAACTCTTCATTTCCTCATAACTGTGTTGTGTGTTTGTTCATATCTGTGTTTGAAGACTTTGACTGAAGACTTTCTCAATTTCCTCAGTTCAATTTCTTCAGTCTGTTTGTCTTCATCCTGTGTTATCCTGTGATTACGCTTCCTGTACTCTGTGCCTGTCTTCATTTCATCATGATGACTATGCTTGTATTCTGTTATGTTTACTTTTGAGTACTTATTCCGCTGCTAGTAGTTCTTCGCTAAGGAATTTCCTCACCGCAAATTCCTCAGTGAAGAATTTCATAAAAATCGCCTATTCACCCCCCCCCTCTAGTCGATATAACGCACTTTCAATCTTCTTGAGGGCGACCGGCCTATGGACCTCCCATCCGAGGATTTATTTTTCCTGAAATATCGGCAGCCCAATTTATGTATTTTTTTGAAGAAAATGCAGAGGTCTGTTCTATTTTTCTATATAAGAATAGGAACGCCTGGTCCAACTTATGTTTCCTTTCTAACTATATTATATATATTTAAATTATTTTATATGTTATTATATATTATTATTATTGTAATCATATATTTAACAGATACTTACATATCTAAGAAAACAATATCCCACATCTTATTAACCTATAAAAATAATTTCTTAACAATAAAATCCTAGAATTTTTTGGCAACGAAAATCCTGGTGATTGTGTACAAACGCTTGCTAAGATTTAAGGACCAATGTAATAATAAATCACTTATTATATATATATAACAAAATGCTCAGCCCCTGTTTATTTTTTGATAACATTGCTACACCCACCCCAACGTTATAATTAGAATCAGCCCAGCAAAATCGTGTTTATCGAGAAAGTGCAAATGGCCTGTAATTTTTTGGGAAAAACATAAATGGGCCGCATGGACGCTACATTATTTGTTCACCCAGCCCAGCTAATGGACTGTAATTCAGAAAAAAAGAGATCAAATTGATTGTTAATTCTACCCCGCAAAAAAGACTGTAAATTCTGAAAAATGGGTTGAATACATGCCACATTTTTGGAGGCTGAAATATGGGCCAATAGGTCGAAGCCAATGCAAGTCGTTGTTAACTTAGTCAACAAATGATTCTGACATCGTTAGCCGTTGGATTTACATCCAACGACCGGCATCCATCTTCAATCTCTCATCTTCTTCCTCCAGCGCCGCCGGGACCACCTGCTCCCGCCTCCTGCTGCTAGCAGCTCTGCTTAGCACGCTTTGTTGGAAGCGCTACTCCACCGTTGGCCAGGCCATCCCTCCACCCCTCTACACCTCCTGTTCTTCTCCACCGACTGCCAAACCACACCGCACTAGAACCAGTTAACCCTCGTGCACCTCTCCTTCTGCGACTCTACTCCCGCTTCTTCCCATCTCTGGCTCGTTGCTGTCCGGGGCCTCATCGTCGTCCACCGCCTTGGATGCGCTCGGCCCGGAGTGGTCAACGCGGTCAACGAACGACACCATCGGAAGTAGACTGTGCGTGGAGAGGCTGACAGCTGGGTCCACGGCCGCACGCAAGGAAATGCCTCCTTATTACGCGCAAAATAATGATTCCTCCACCTGACAACTGGGACCCACCAGAAGGGCCTCTGTATTTAGCAAAAAAACGTTCCCACTACTGACAGGTCGGACCCACCAACTATATCTTCGCACGCAAGGAAGTGCCTCCTTATTACGCACACAAAAAATGAATACTCCCCTGCTAGCTGGGACCCACAATAGTGGGAGGCTGACTTGTGGGCCAACTAAGTTGGCGGGGATGGAGGGCTTTGTCAACTTAGTCAATATGAACGATTCTAGCTCCAGTGACCGTACGATGTCCATTCAATGGCTGTAGTACTTCTTCGACCTCTGGTCTTCTTGCTCTAGCCACCCAAACTAGCACTGGTCATGCCTCGTGCTCCTGCTTCCCGTGGCCGGCTGCGATGCCGCGGAGGCCTCACCATGCCCTACTACTCCCACTGCTGGCCAGGCCATCCCTCTACTAACCCACACCCCCTGTTATTCTGCGGCTATGGCAGCCTCACACCACAGCGAACAGTGAACCCTCATACTCCTCTACGCGTGGGCATCCACTGCCGCGTCTTCCCCGGCTCCGCGTCATCCCCTTCCTAGGCCTCACTGTCGTCCACCGCCCTAGTGCTCTCGGCGCGGCATGGTTAACGTGATCAAGGAACGACTTCCATCAGACGTGGACTGTACGTGGAGAGGCTGGTAGCTAGGTCCACGACCGCAGCAAGGAAGTGCCTCCTTATTACGTGAAAAATAATGATTCCTCCACCTGACAGGAGGGACCCATCGGACGGGCAACCATATTTCACAAAAAAAATGTTCCCCCCTGACTGCTGGGACCTACCAGCGACATCTTCGCACGCAAGGAAGTGCGTCCGGGCAAAAAAACGATTCGCCCCCCTGATTGCTGGGACCCACCAGCTACAATTTCGAACACAAGGAAGTGCCGGACAGTCGGGACCCACCTGGTCGAAGCGTACATAACGTTGTCATTCTTGTCGCGAACTTGTACGTGTTGGGGAACGTAGTAATTTCAAAATTCCTATGCACACGCAAGATCATGGTGATGCATAGCAACGAGAGGGAGAGTGTGATCTACATACCCTTGTAGACCGACAGCGGAAGCGTTAGCACAACGCGGTTGATGTAGTCGTACGTCTTCACGGCCCGACCGATCAAGCACCGAAACTACGGCACCTCCGAGTTTTAGCACATGTTCAGCTCGATGACGATCCCCGGACTCCGATCCAGCAAAGAGTCGGGGAAGAGTTCCGTCAGCACAACGGCGTGGTGACGATCTTGATGTACTACCATCGCAGGGCTTCTCCTAAGCACCGCTACAATATTATCGAGGATTATGGTGGAAGGGGAACCGCACACGGCTAAGAATATGATCACGTGGATCAACCTGTGTGTCTAGGGGTGCCCCCCTGCCCCCATATATAAAGGAGCAAGGGGAGGAGGCCGCCGGACCCTATTGGCGCACCAAGGAGGAGTCCTCCTCCTAGTAGGAGTAGGACTCCTACTAGGAGGGGGAAGGAAGTGGGGAGGGAGAAGGAAAGGGGGGCGCCCCCCCCTCTCCTAGTCCAATTCGGACCAGGGGGAGGAGGCGCGTGGCCCACCTGGCTGCCCTTCTCTCTCTCCACTAAGCCCATATGGCCCATTACTTCTCCCTGTAGGGTTCGGTAACCCTCCGGCTCTCGGTTTTCTCCGAAATCACTCGGAACACTTCCGGTGTCTGAATATAGCCGTCCAATATATCAATCTTTATGTCTCGACCATTTCGAGACTCCTCGTTATGTCCGTGATCACATCCGGGACTCCGAACTAACTTCGGTACATCAAAACTCATAAACTCATAATATAACTGTCATTAAGCGTGCGGACCCTACGGGTTCAAGAACAATGTAGACATGACCGAGACATGTCTCCGGTCAATAACCAATAGCGGAACCTGGATGCTCATATTGGCTCCTACATATTCTACGAAGATCTTTATCGGTCAGACCGCATAACAACATACGTTGTTCCCTTTGTCATCGGTATGTTACTTGCCCGAGATTCGATCGTCGGTATCCCATACCTAGTTCAATCTCGTTACCGGCAAGTCTCTTTACTCGTTTCGTAATACATCATCTCGCAACTAACTCATTAGTTGAAATGCTTGCAAGGCTTATGTGATGTGCATTACCGAGAGGGCCCAGAGATACCTCTCCACAATCGGAGTGACAAATCCTAATCTCGAAATACGCCAACCCAACAAGTACCTTTGGAGACACCTGTAGAGCACCTTTATAATCACCCAGTTACGTTGTGACGTTTGGTAGCACACAAAGTGTTCCTCCGGCAAACGGGAGTTGCATAATCTCATAGTCATAGGAACATGTATAAGTCATGAAGAAAGCAATAGCAACATACTAAACGATCGGGTGCTAAGCTAATGGAATGGGTCATGTCAATCACATCATTCTCCTAATAATGTGATCCCGTTAATCAAATGACAACACATGTCTATGGTTAGGAAACATAACCATCTTTGATTAATGAGCTAGTCAAGTAGAGGCATACTAGTGACGTTTGTTTGTCTATGTATTCACACAAGTATTATGTTTCCGGATAATACAATTCTAGCATGAATAATAAACATTTATCATGATATAAGGAAATAAAATAATACATTATTATTGCCTCTAGGGCATATTTCCTTCAGTCTCCCACTTGCACTAGAGTCAATAATCTAGATTACACAGTAATGATTCTAACACCCATGGAGCCTTTGGTGCTGATC
>NC_053026.1:68661931-68681290 GCF_003073215.2 Triticum urartu
GTGAGTGTTTTCAGACATCAATCCAGCACCCATGAATTCACATCTTCAGCATCTCCGGTGATGTGCAGCGTTGCATAGAATTGAAGAATCAGTTCTTCATTCAATCGCAGATGTCAGCAAAAGTTTAGCAGTCCAGCGTCGTGAAGAACACTGAGGACTGGTGCGAAGCACGGCAGAGATTCCATATCCACGTGAGGAATATGCTCATGGTAGAAGATCTTCTCCTTGTTGAACAGCACTGAGGAATAGAAATTGGCTTGACTAGCAGTCCAGAAACGCCTCTTCCTAATGCGAGCAGAGTTATATGGGTTGTTAATCTTCGAGAATACGTGCTCACCGAAGAAATCATCAGCCTTGAACTTTTGCTTGCGTGAGAATGGATCCTTTGGCTTCGGCAGGGAGTGTCAGTGAGTTGCATCACGACCTCAGGAATCTCAATCGCAGGTTCTTCAGGCTGAGGAATTTCTGGTTCCTCCTCAGTGGCAGTCTGCGTCGTTGGTTGTTCAGCAGCAGCTTTCTTCAGCGCTAGTGGCTGGAATTTCCTCATGGACAGATGCAGTTGGGATGAGTTTCTTCAGAGCCCATGTTGACACTTTGAATAAGTTGGTGGGGACTGAGGGAATTTGCTGTAGAGGGGTGAACATTGGAGAGTTTGGATGCTGACTTTCCCAGAATTCATCACTGATTACGGGTGTGGAGCAGCCAATGTCCACATCTTCATCTTCCATTTCTTCAATGCCAGCCTCTTCAGCTGTTGAACTGAGGCATAGGCGAGGAGATGATAGGTGTTGAAGGGATCGCATCCACTTCAATTTCTTCATCCAATGGTTCAGACGAAGCAGCAGAAGGAGTTTCTTCATCAGATCCGCTGGGGATCACATATTCTTCATCAAAAGGAACAAGGTCCTTTGATGGCCTGGTTGAGATGGGAACAGCATCAATCGGATTTGCAAATGAAGCCTTGTCATAGGCTTCATTTTCTTCGGAGCTGAAGAATCTGAAGCAGCTGATGCTTTCCTTTTCTTCACTGCACGCGTCTGCAGCCTTGGTCTTCTTCACATATGATGCAGATGGAAGGATTGGAGTTGAAGTTGGTGCAGGAGAGCTGAGGAATCTGGTTGATTTCTTCAGGCACAACTGATGCAGTTGCCCTGAGTTCTTCAGGTTTCTTCAGGCACACACTAGTGGGTGTCTGGCACTTTCTTCAGCGGCTGGAATGCAGTCATCAGCCCTGGAACTCACATTATCTTCAGCAGCCTGATTGTCATCAGCGGTGCTGGCATTTTCTTCAGTAGGTCTGAGCAGATGCTTCAGCTGAGGAATTTCCTGTTGCGTTGGGGCTGCAACATTGAAGTGAAGTTATCCACAAGTTTCACAAAACGAACCTTGGCTCCAAGCCAATCAGCGCGATATGCGTCAAAGTCATCACTGAGTTTCTTAATCTCAGTCTGAATAGTGACAAGTTCTTCAGTTGTCATAGAGACAACGTTTTTCTTCAGATAGTGCTCTTTCTTGTACTGCGCTTTCTTGATCTGCCTGGCCTTCTCAAATTTCCACTTTTCTTCTTGAATGAAGTGGGTCAGCATGTGACTCTGCCAGGAGTCAGCTTGAAGTCAGGGAAAGGGAGTGTTAGGGTCCTTTGCCAATCATCAATGTAGTCGAGGATCAGCTTGGGATCCAAAAGCAGTGGCACTCTGATCCTTTGGCTCTAGCGGCCCTGACTTGCCTGTCTCTGATGATTTCTGCAAGTTCATCATCATCAGCTTCGTCTTCATCAGACGGCACTTGGAAAGCGACTTGCTTCTTTTGAGGACTTGGGCGAGGACCTCGTCCAGCAGTGGCCTTTGTCTTCAGTAGTGAGGGGCCAGACTGAGGAACTTGGTGCAGCTGAGGAACTAGCTGAGACACCTGAGGCAATGGAGATGCCGGCAGTCCTTTGGCACGAGGCGAGATGCACAGGTGCTGAGGATTTAGGCGGACAGCTGAAGGCTTTGGCGGAGGAGCTGAGGACTTTGGAGGAACAGGAGCAGCATGAGGAATTGGCGTGAGGGCTTTGATGATTTCTGGCCATGAGGGCATTGCTGAGGAACTTGGCCTGCACACAGGCTTCTTCGACATAGCCTTCTTTGGCTTGATAGCAGAGGCCTCAGCAGAGCAGGCAGCAGCAGAGTCTTCATTGAATTTCCTCACTGCTTCCCTGGCTTGCTTAGCCAGCTTGGCTTGGCGCTTGGCCCATTCATCAGGATAGTCCTCACCGCGCTTGAGGCTGGTGGGATCTGCTATTTGGCCAGGTGCCAATGGAGCTCTTGGGCATGGAGGATTGAGTGTGAATTTCTTCATGTACTTAGGAGTGACATATCTGTACTCCCTCCATTCTCTTGCCCATCTCCTCTCTATCCTCTGTTTGTGCACTTTGCGCTCATTCTTGGTTTCCTCAATAGGTGTGCAGTACCCAGCATATATGTCATCAGGGATCTCAAACGCTATATTTACCTCAGGCCTCTTTCCTCCCTTCTGTGGCTTCTTACCATCAGCCATTTTCTTCAGTTGAGGAATTTGAACAATTGAATTCTCTGAAGAAGTATGCAACTTTTCTTGAGGAACGCTGCAAATGAGTTAAGTTGATGAGAACCTAGTGATTCAGCAGCTGACATGTGTACCTGTGAACAGATATAGTTGCGAGGAATTTGGAGAGGTCATATGCGTTCTCAGAAGGTTTTTCAAAAAGAACAAGTTTGAGGAATTTGACCAGATGAGTCTTGAAGAATTTCGCTAAGCTTTCTTTGTCTTAGGTTCCAGAGATGTGTAGATTAAAAATCCACACATTTGAGGAATCTTGAAGAAAATCATGGCTTAGAGAAACAAATCAAGAACGGATAATATGGGAGGTGTTTTAGTGTGTGACTCTATGAAGAAAAACACCTTTGAAGATTTTGGAGATAATCATTCGAATCAACGAGGGTAGTAAAAGTGACTTTTAATTACCCTGGACGAAGAACACGACGAACTGAGTGAGGACATGTGAAGTTCGTCTGTGCAGATCTTCCACGCCCTAACTTGGCGGAGGAAGACGGCTACGGCGGCGGCGGAGTGAAGATGTCTCGCGGTCGGCGCGAGTACGTCGGCGACGAGGTCGAGGCAGTGAAGCTCTTCCTCACCGGCGGCGATGAAGTAGCGGCGGCGCTAGGGTTTGAGAAGCTCGAGCTGGAGAGAGGTCGAGCGGAGTAAAAGAAGTGAGGAAGGGAGGAGGGGTATTTATAGCCACGGTGAAAAACTGCTCACCCGAAGAAATTGGATGAACGTGCCCCTGACCCGTCTCATTCGCATGACATGTGTCACCCACGCAGTGAGAGGTGGAGATCGTGTTAGATCGTGGGTGAGTGGATAAGTGTATCGTGGGATGCGGAATGATTTGAGCAGCAAAGCCGAAAATTTCGATAAGATAGGTTTTAAAGTTCCGTTCGTAATTTCTTCAGCTGACAAGGACACAATGAAGATTTTGAACGAGTTTCAAATAGAACGCACATGAAGAATTTGTGAACAGACTGGGTTGAGTATAGCATAGAGGGTAAGGGTCCGATCACATTCACTTAGCAGAAAACCAACTTGAAGAAATAGCAATAAGTGAATGCTGTAGAGGACATAAACTCATATATATATATATATATATAGTTAGAGGGGGGTGAAGAATAACTATTCCTCACCCAGGGTGACGAATAGCCAATGAAGAAAAACGACGGGACAAGTGAAAACAATGCAAAGTTGAAGAATATGAATAATTAAGGAATTTCAACTTTTGGTGGTGGCGTGACCCACCGTATAAGAATGATGATTTCAGACACGGTGTACAATTATTGTAGGGTTCTGAGAATCAAATTCTTTTAATTTCCTCACACTAAGAGTGTTATTCTTCATTGATTGAAGAAAAATGTTTCTTCATGTATTGCACATCTAAGTCATCAATTTTGCATAAGTGTTAGGATGAGTATCCTTTTCAAAGAACATTCGAAGATTCTAGGATATTTAGCTCACACCGCAACTTGCTAAATCTCTTCTCATCCAAGGGCTTTGTGAAGATATCGGCTAGCTGTTCTTCAGTCTTCACATGCTCAATAGAAATGTCGCCCTTCAACACATGATCACGAAGAAAATGATGACGAATCTGAATGTGGCTTTGTCTCGAGTGCTGAACTGGGTTGTGACCAATCTTGATGGCACTCTCATTACCACAGAAGAGAGGCACATTCTTCATGTTGACGCTGTAGTCCTTGAGAGTTTGCTTCATCCATAGCAATTGGGCACAGCAAGAACCAGCGGCAATGTACTCAGCTTCAGCAGTAGATAGTGATACGCAGTTCTGTTTCTTCGAGGACCAACAGACCAAAGATCGTCCAAGGAAATGGCATGTACCAGATGTTGACTTGCGATCCACACGATCACCAGCATAGTCAGAGTCAGAATATCCAACAAGATCAAAAGTCGAGCCATTGGGGTACCATAATCCAAGTGTTGGCGTGTGAGCTAGATATCGAAGAATATGCTTCACAGTCTTATGGTGTGATTCCTTCGGTGTAGCTTGAAATCGGGCACACATGCAAACACTAAGCATTATATCTGGCCTAGGTGCACATAAGTACAGTAAGGAGCCTATCATGGAGCATTATACCTTATGATCGAAGTCAATACCATTTTCATCAGTGCACAGATGGCCATTTGTGGGCATAGGAATTTTGACGCCTTTGCAATCTTGCATGCCGAATTTCCTCAGTACATCCTTGAGGTATTTCTCCTGAGAAATGAATATGCCATTGTGTTGTTGACGAATTTGAAGACCTAAGAAGAATTTCAACTCTCCCATCCTAGACATTTGATATTC
Organism: Triticum urartu; assembly: GCF_003073215.2. NCBI lineage: Eukaryota > Viridiplantae > Streptophyta > Magnoliopsida > Poales > Poaceae > Triticum > Triticum urartu. The sequence continues at coordinate 68,666,808 of NC_053026.1, forward strand.
TTCACTCATCATATAGGCAAATTCATCACTATAACGTTGGTCAGTACATCCAAAGATAATATCATCAACATATACTTGGCACACAAACAATTCACCATCATAAGATTTAGTGAAAAGAGTAGGGTCGAGTGAACCGGGTTTGAAGCCTTTCTTCATGAAGAGTTCCTTCGAGGTATCATACCAAGCCCATGGGGCCTGCTTGAGGCCATAGAGGGCCTTGTTGAGTCTGAAGACTTTGTCGGGATTCTTTGGATCTTCAAAACCTGGGGGTTGAGCAACATATACTTCTTCCTCAAGCTTACCATTGAGGAATGCACTTTTCACATCCATTTGATATAAAGTGATATCATGATGGTTAGCATAAGCAAGTAATATGCGAATAGGCTCAAGTCTAGCAACAGGTGCAAAAGTTTCATCGAAATCAATTCCTTCAACCTGTGTGTAGCCTTGAGCTACAAGCCGTGCCTTATTCCTCACCACAAGGCCATTTTCATCTTGCTTGTTGCGGTAGATCCACTTTGTGCCGATGATATTGTGCTTGCGAGGATCTGGACGTTTGACCAGTTCCCAGACATTGTTGAGCTCGAACTGATGTAATTCTTCTTGCATGGCCTGAATCCATTCAGGCTCCAAAAATGCTCATCTACCTTAGTGGGCTCTGTAATAGAGACAAAAGCATACTGCCCACAAAAGTTAGACAAATGTGAAGCTTTTGAGCGTGTGAGAGGACCTGGCGCTTTGATGTCATTGATGATCTTTTCAACTTGCACTTCTTTTGCAATGCGAGGATGAGCTGGTTGTCGTTGAAGAGTTTGATCAGCATTTTCTTCAGCACCATTTTCTTTAGCATTTTCTTCAGGTGCATTAGCTCGACGTTCTTCATGTTCTGGAATGAATTCTTCAGCAGATTCTTCAGTAGGAATGACATCCTCAGTAGCCTTGAGCTTGATAGTTTCCTCATGAAGGAAATATGCCCTAGAGGCAATAATAAAGTTATTATTTATTTCCTTATATCATGATAAATGTTTATTATTCATGCTAGAATTGTATTAAGAAACATAATACATGTGTGAATACATAGACAAACAGAGAGTCACTAGTATGCCTCTACTTGACTAGCTCGTTGATCAAAGACGGTTATGTTTCCTAACCATAGACATGAGTTGTCATTTGATTAACGGGATCACATCATTAGGAGAATGATGTGATTGACTTGACCCATTCCGTTAGCTTAGCACTTGATCGTTTAGTTTGTTGCTATTGCTTTCTTCATAACTTATACATGTTCCTATGACTATGAGATTATGCAACTCCCATTTACCAGAGGAACACTTTGTGTGCTACCAAACGTCACAACGTAACTGGGTGATTATAAAGGTGCTCTACAGGTGTCTTCGAAGGTACTTGTTGGGTTGGCGTATTTCGAGATTAGGATTTGTCACTCCGATTGTCGGAGAGGTATCTCTGGGCCCTCTCGGTAATGCACATCACTAAGCCTTGCAAGCATTGCAACTAATGAGTTAGTTGCGGATGATGTATTACAGGAACGAGTAAAGAGACTTGCCGGTAACGAGATTGAACTAGGTATTGAGATACCGACGATCGAATCTCGGGCAAGTAACATACCGATGACAAAGGGAACAACGTATGTTGTTATGCGTCTGACCGATAAAGATCTTCGTAGAATATGTAGGAGCCAATATGAGCATCCAGGTTCCGCTATTGGTTATTGACCGGAGACGTGTCTCGGTCATGTCTACATAGTTCTCGAACCCGTAGGGTCCGCACGCTTAAAGTTCGGTGACGATCGTAATTAGGGTTTTTGTGTTTTGATGTACCGAAGGTTGTTCGAAGTCCCGGATGTGATCACAGACATGACGAGGAGTCTCGAAATGGTCGAGACATAAAGATTGATATATTGGAAGCCTATATTTGGATATCGGAAACGTTCCGGGTGAAATCGGGATTTTACCGGAGTACCGGGGGGTTACCGGAACCCCCCCGGGGGTTATTGGGCCTACATGGGCCATAAGGGAGAAGAGGAGGGCGGCCAGGGCAGGCCGCGCGCCCCCTCCCCCCTAGTCCGAATAGGACAAGGAAGGGGGGGGGCGCCCCCCTTTCCTCTTTCTCCCTTCATCCTTCCTTTTCCAACAAGGCAAGAGGGGGAGTCCTACTCCCGGTTGGAGTAGGACTCCTCCAGGCGCACCCATAGGGCCGGCCGCACCTCCCCCTCTCCCTCCTTTATATACTGAGGCAAGGGGGCACCCCATGACACACAAGTTGATCCTCGTGATCGTTCCTTAGCCGTGTGCGGTGCCCCCTTCCACCATATTCCACCTCGGTCATATCGTAGCGGTGCTTAGGCGAAGCCCTGCGTCGGTAGAACATCATCACCGTCATCACGCCGTCGTGCTGATGAAACTCTCCCTCAATTTTTGCTGGATCGAACTCGAGGGACGGCACCGAGTTGAACGTGTGCAGAACTCGGAGGTGCCGTACGTTCGGTACTTGGATCGGTCGGATCGGGAAGACGTACGACTACTTCCTCTACGTTGTGTCAACACTTCCTTGCCGGTCTACGAGGGTACGTAGACAACACTCTCCCCTCTCGTTGCTATGCATCACCATGATCTTGCGTGTGCTAGGAATTTTTTTGAAATTACTACGTTCCCCAACAGTGGTATCAGAGCCTAGGTTTTATGCGTTGATGTTGTGCACGAGTAGAACACAAGTGAGTTGTGGGCGATATAAGTCATACTGCTTACCAGCATGTCATACTTTGGTTCAGCGGTATTGTTGGATGAAGCGGCCCGGACCGACATTACGCGTACGCTTACGCGAGACTGGTTCTACCGACTGCTTTGCACACAGGTGGCTGGCGGGTGTCAGTTTCTCCAACTTTAGTTGAACCAAGTGTGGCTACGCCCGGTCCTTGCGAGGTTAAAACACCACCAACTTGACAAACTATCATTATGGTTTTGATGCGTAGGTAAGAACGGTTCTTGCTAAGCCCGTAGCAGCCACGTAAAACTTGCAACAACAAAGTAGAGGACGTCTAACTTGTTTTTGCAGGGCATGTTGTGATGTGATATGGTCAAGACATGATGCTAAATTTTATTGTATGAGATGATCATGTTTTGTAACCGAGTTATCGGCAACTGGCAGGAGCCATATGGTTGTCGCTTTATTGTATGCAATGCAATTGCGCTGTAATGCTTTACTTTATCACTAAGCGGTAGCGATAGTCGTGGAAGCATAAGATTGGCAAGATGACAATGATGCTACGATGGTGATCAAGGTGTCGCGCCGGTGACGATGGTGATCAGAAGGTGCTTCGGAGATGGAGATCACAAGCACAAGATGATGATGGCCATATCATATCACTTATATTGATTGCATGTGATGTTTATCTTTTATGCATCTTATCTTGCTTTGATTGACGGTAGCATTATAAGATGATCCCACTAAATTATCAAAGTATAAGTGTTCTCCCTGAGTATGCACCGTTGCGAAAGTTCTTCGTGCTGAGACACCACGTGATGATCGGGTGTGATAGGCTCTACGTTCAAATACAACGGGTGCAAAACAGTTGCACACGCGGAATACTCAGGTTTAACTTGACGAGCCTAGCATATAACAGATATGGCCTCGGAACACGGGGACCGAAAGGTCGAGCGTGAATCATATAGTAGATATGATCAACATATTGATGTTCACCATTGATACTACTCCATCTCATGTGATGATCGGACATGGTTTAGTTGATTTGGATCACGTGATCACTTAGAGGATTAGAGGGATATCTTTCTAAGTGGGAGTTCTTAAGTAATATGATTAATTGAACTTAAATTTATCATGAACTTAGTACCTGATAGTATCTTGCTTGTCTATGTTTGATTGGAGATAGATGGCTCGTGCTGTTGTTCCGTTGAATTTTAATGCGTTCCTTGAGAAAGCAAAGTTGAAAGATGATGGTAGCAATTACACGGACTGGGTCCGTAACTTGAGGATTATCCTCATTGCTGCACAGAAGAATTACGTCCTGGAAGCACCGCTAAGTGCCAAGCCTGCTGCAGGAGCAACACCAGATGTTATGAACGTCTGGCAGAGCAAAGCTGATGACTACTCGATAGTTCAGTGTGCCATGCTTTACGGCTTAGAACCGGGTCTTCCGACGTTTTGAACGTCATGGAGCATATGAGATGTTCCAGGAGTTGAAGTTAATATTTCAAGCAAATGCCCGGATTGAGAGATATGAAGTCTCCAATAAGTTCTATAGCTGCAAGATGGAGGAGAATAGTTCTGTCAGTGAACATATACTCAAATGTCTGGGTATCATCACTTGACTCAACTGGGAGTTAATCTTCCTGTTGATAGTGTCATTGACATAGTTCTTCAATCACTGCCACCAAGCTACAAAAGCTTCATGATGAACTATAATATGCAAGGGATGAATAAGACTATTCGAGCTCTTCGCGATGCTAAAGGCTGCGGAGGTAGAAATCAAGAAGGAGCATCAAGTGTTGATGGTCAATAAGACCACCAGTTTCAAAAAAAGGGCAAAGGGAAGAATAAAGGGACTTCAAGAAGAACAGCAAACAAGTTGCTGCTCAGGAGAAGAAACCCAAGTCTGGACCTAAGCCTGAGACTGAGTGCTTCTACTGCAAGCAGACTGGTCACTGGAAGCGGAACTGCCCCAAGTATTTGGCGGATAAGAAGGATGGCAAAGTGAACAAAGGTATATGTGATATACATGTTATTGATGTGTACCTTACTAATGCTCGCAGTAGCACCTGGGTATTTGATACTGGTTCTGTTGCTAACATTTGCAACTCGAAACAGGGGCTACGGATTAAGCGAAGATTGGCTAAGGACGAGGTGACGATGCGCGTGGGAAATGGTTCCAAAGTCGATGTGATCGCGGTCGGCACGCTACCTCTACATCTACCTTCGGGATTAGTATTAGACCTAAATAATTGTTATTTGGTGCCAGCGTTGAGCATGAACATTATATCTGGATCTTGTTTGATGCGAGACGGTTATTCATTTAAATCAGAGAATAATGGTTGTTCTATTTATATGAGTAATATCTTTTATGGTCATGCACCCTTGAAGAGTGGTCTATTTTTTGAGAATCTCGATAGTAGTAACACACATATTCATAATGTTGAAGCCAAAAGATGCAGAGTTGATAATGATAGTGCAACTTATTTGTGGCACTGCCTGTTTAGGTCATATCGGTGTAAAGCGCATGAAGAAACTCCATACTGATGGACTTTTGGAATACTTGATTATGACACTTGGTACTTGCGAACTGCTGCTCATGGGCAAGATGACTAAAACACCGTTCTCCGGTAATGGAGAGAGCAACAGATTTGTTGGAAATCATACATACAGATGTATGTGGTCCTGAATGTTGAGGCTCGTGGCGGATATCGTTATTTTCTCACCTTCACAGATGATTTGAGCAGATATGGGTATATCTACTTAATGAAACATAAGTCTGAAACATTTGAAAAGTTCAAAGAATTTCAGAGTGAAGTTGAAAATCATCGTAACAAGAAAATAAAGTTTCTACGATCTGATTGTGGAGGAGAATATTTGAGTTACGAGTTTGGTCTACATTTGAAACAATGCGGAATAGTTTCGCAACTCACGCCACCCGGAACACCAGCGTAATGGTGTGTCCGAACGTCGTAATCGTACTTTATTAGATATGGTGCGATCTATGATGTCTCTTACTGATTTACCGCTATCTTTTGGGGTTATGCTTTAGAGACGGCTGCATTCACGTTAAATAGGGCACCATCAAAATCCGTTGAGACGACGCCTTATGAACTATGGTTTGGCAAGAAACCAAAGTTGTCGTTTCTAAGTTTGGGGCTGCGATGCTTATGTGAAAAAGCTTTAACCTGGTAAGCTCGAACCCAAATTGGAGAAATGTGTCTTCGTAGGATACCCAAAGGAGCCTGTTGGGTACACCTTCTATCACAGATCCGAAGACAAGACTTTTGTTGCTAAATTCAGAGTTTTTCTAGAGAAGGAGTTTCTCTCGAAAGAAGTGAGTGGGAGAAAAGTAGAACTTGATGAGGTAACTGTACCTGCTCCCTTATTGGAAAGTAGTACATCACAGAAACTGGTTTCTGTGACACCTACACCAATTAGTGAGGAAGCTAATGATAATGATCATGAAACTTCAGATCAAGTTACTACCGAACCTCGTAGATCAACCCGAGTAAGATCCACACCAGAGTGGTACGGTAATCCTGTTCTGGAAGTCATTGCTACTAGATCATGATGACCTACGACTATGAAGAAGCGATGGTGAGCCCAGATTCCGCAAATGGCTAGAAGCCATGAAATCTGAGATGGGATCCATGTATGAGAACAAAGTGTGGAACTTTGGTTGACTTGCCCGTTGATTGGCAAGCATTGAGAATAAATGGATCTTCAAAGAGGAAGACTGACGGCTTGACGGTAAGTTTACTGTTCTACAAAGCTCGACTTGTGCGAAAGGTTTTCGACAAGTTCAAGGGATTGACTTTGATGAGGACCTTCTCACCGTAGCGATGCTTAAGTCTTGTCCGATCATGTTAGCAATTGCCGCATTTTATGATTATGAAATTGGCAAATGGATGTCAAAACTGGCAATTCCTGAATGGATTTCTAGGAGAAGAGTGTATATGATGCAACCAGAAGGTTTTGTCGATCCAAAGGGAGCTAACAAAGTATGCAAGCTCCAGCGATCCATTTATGGACTGGTGCAAGCCTCTCAGAGTTGGAATAAACGCTTTGATAGTGTGATCATAGCATTTGGTTTTGGACGGACTTTTGGAGAAGCCTGTATTTACAAGAAAGTGAGTGGGAGCTCTGTAGCATTTCTGATATTATATGTGGATGACATATTATTGATTGGAAATGATATAGAATTTCTGGATAGCATAAAGGGATACTTGAATAAGAGGTTTTCAATAAAAGACCTCGGTGAAGCTGCTTACATATTCGGCATTAAGATCTATAGAGATAGATCAAAACGCTTAATTGGACTTTCACAAAGCACATACCTTGACAAAGTTTTGAAGAAGTTCAAAATGGATCAAGCAAATAAAGGGTTCTTACCTGTGTTACAAGGTGTGAAGTTGAGTAAGACTCAATGTCCGACCACCACAGAAGATAGAGAGAAAATGAAAGATGTTCCCTATGCTTCAGCCATAGGCTCTATCATGTATGCAATGCTGTGTACCAGACCTGATGTGTGCCTTGCTATAAGTCTAGCAGGGAGGTACCAAAGTAATCCAGGAGTGGATCACTGGACAGCGGTCAAGAACATCCTGAAATACCTGAAAAGGACTAAGGATATGTTTCTCGTATATGGAGGTGACAAAGAGCTCATCGTAAATGGTTACGTTGATGCAAGCTTTGACACTGATCCGGACGATTCTAAATCGCAAACCGGATACGTGTTTTTACTGAACGGTGGAGCTGTCAGTTGGTGCAGTTCTAAACAAAGCGTCGTGGCGGGATCTACATGTGAAGCGGAGTACATAGCTGCTTCGGAAGCAGCAAATGAAGGAGTCTGGATGAAGGAGTTCATATCCGATCTAGGTGTCATACCTAGTGCATCGGGTCCAATGAAAATCTTTTGTGACAATACTGGTGCAATTGCCTTGGCAAAGGAATCCAGATTTCACAAGAGAACCAAACACATCAAGAGACGCTTCAATTCCATCCGGGATCTAGTCCAGGTGGGAGACATAGAGATTTGCAAGATACATACGGATCTGAATGTTGCAGACCCGTTGACTAAGCCTCTTCCACGAGCAAAACATGATCAACACCAAGGCTCCATGGGTGTTAGAATCATTACTGTGTAATCTAGATTATTGACTCTAGTGCAAGTGGGAGACTGAAGGAAATATGCCCTAGAGGCAATAATAAAGTTATTATTTATTTCCTTATATCATGATAAATGTTTATTATTCATGCTTTGTATTAACCGGAAACATAATACATGTGTGAATACAAAGACAAAAACAGAGAGTCACTAGTATGCCTCTAGTTGACTAGCTCGTTAATCAAAGATGGTTATGTTTCCTATCCATAGACATGAGTTGTCATTTGATTAACGGGATCACATCATTAGGAGAATGATGTGATTTACTTGACCAATTCCGTTAGCTTAGCAATTGATCGTTTAGTTTGTTTCTATTGCTTTCTTCATAACTTATACATGTCCTTATGACTATGAGATTATGCAACTCCCGTTTACCGAAGGAACACTTTGTGTGCTACCAAACGTCACAACGTAACTGGGTGATTATAAAGGTGCTCTACAGGTGTCTCCGAAGGTACTTGTTGGGTTGGCATATTTCGAGATTAGGATTTGTCACTCCGATTGTCGGAGAGGTATCTCTGGGCCCTCTCGGTAATGCACATCACTCAAGCCTTGCAAGCATTGCAACTAATAAGTTAGTTGCAGGATGATGTATTACGGAACGAGTAAAGAGACTTGCCGGTAACGAGATTGAACTAGGTATTGAGATACCGACGATCGAATCTCGGGCAAGTAACATACCGATGACAAAGGGAACAACATATGTTGTTATGCGGTCTGACCGATAAAGATCTTCGTAGAATATGTAAGAGCCAATATGAGCATCCAGGTTCCGCTATTGGTTTTTAACCGGAGACGTGTCTCGGTCATGTCTACAGAGTTCTCGAACCCGTAGGGTCCGCACGCTTAAAGTTTGGTGACGATCGTAATTAGGGTTTTTGTGTTTTGATGTACCGAAGGTTGTTCGGAGTCCCGGATGTGATCACGGACATGACGAGGAGTCTCTAAATGTTCGAAACATAAAGATTGATATATTGGAAGCCTATATTTGGATATCGGAAGCGTTCTGGGTGAAATCGGAATTTTACCAGAGTACCAGGGGGTTACTGGAACGCCCCGGGGGCTATTGGGCCTACATGGGCCATAAGGGAGAAGAGGAGGGCCGGCCAGGGCAGGCCGCGCACCCCCTCCCCCCTAGTCCGAATAGGACAAGGAAGGGGGGGGCGCGCCCCCCTTTCCTCTTTCTCCCTTCCTCCTTCCTTTTCCAACAAGGCAAGAGGGGGGAGTCCTACTCCCGGTTGGAGTAGGACTCCTCCAGGCGCACCCATAGGGCCGGCCGCACCTCCCCCTCTCCCTCCTTTATATACTGAGGCAAGGGGGCACCCCATGACACACAAGTTGATCCTCGTGATCGTTCCTTAGCCGTGTGCGGTGCCCCCTTCCACCATATTCCACCTCGGTCATATCGTAGCGGTGCTTAGGCGAAAGCCCTGCGTCGGTAGACATCATCACCGTCATCACGCCGTCGTGCTGACGAAACTCTCCCTCAACGTTTTGCTGGATCAGAACTCGAGGGACGTCACCGAGTTGAACATGTGCAGAACTCGGAGGTGCCGTACGTTCGGTACTTGGATCGGTCGGATCGGGAAGACGTACGACTACTTCCTCTACGTTGTGTCAACACTTCCGTTGCCGGTCTACGAGGGTACGTAGACAACACTCTCCCCTCTCGTTGCTATGCATCACCATGATCTTGCGTGTGCGTAGGAATTTTTTGAAATTACTACGTTCCCCAACCTCAGGTGATGGTTCATCTATCACAGTAGGAAGGTGCTCTCTTTGCGAGCCATTAGTTTCGTCGAACCACACATCTATAGTTTCAACAACTTTGTGAAGAACGTTGTTGAAGACTCTGTAGGTGTGCGAGTCCTTTCTGTAACCAAGCATAAAAACTTCATGTGCTTTCGGTGAAAATTGTGAGTTGTGATGAGGATCTCTAATCCAACATTTAGCACCGAAGACTTTGAAATAACTTACATTGGGTTTCTTATCAGTGAGGAGTTCATAGGCAGTCTTTTTGAAGAATTTATGAAGATATACTCTATTGATGATGTGGCACGCAGTATCAATTGCCTCAGTCCAGAAACGACGAGGCGTTTTGTATTCATCAAGCATAGTGCGAGCCATCTCAGCAAGAGTCCTGTTCTTTCAATCCACGACGCCATTCTGCTGAGGAGTGTAGGGAGCAGATAACTCATGAGTAATACCAAGTTCATCAAGATAGTCATCGAGACCAGAATTCTTGAACTCAGTGCCATTGTCACTTCTGATGTGCTTGATCTTCACACCAAAGTTGGTTGAAGCCCTCGAGGAAAATCGTTTGAAGACTTCCTGCACTTCATGTTTGTAAGTAACAAGGTGTACCCATGTGTAGCGAGAATAATCATCAACAATAACAAAGCCATATTGAGATGCTTCATTTGAAATAGCAGAATAATGATTAGGACCAAAGAGATCCATGTGAAGCAATTCAAACGGGCGAGTGGTGGTCATGATAGTCTTTGCTGGATGCTTGGCCTTCGTCATCTTCCCAGCTTCACAGGCTCCGCATAGGTGATCCTTGAGGAATTTGACATTCTCGATGCCAATGACATGCTTCTTCTTCGCAAGCGTGTGCAAATTCCTCATGCCTGCATGACCAAGTCGTCGATGCCAGAGCCAGCCTTCTGAAGCTTTTGCAAGTAAGCACACAGCTGGTTGTGGTCCTGTAGAGAAATCAACAATATACAGGTCTCCTCTCCTAAAGCCTTCGAAGACTTTGGAATTGTCAGCTTCCATAACCACAACACAACGGTACTTGCCAAAGACAACAACCATATCAAGATCACAAAGCATTGAGACAAACATAAGGTTGTATCCTAAGGACTCAACAAGCATGACTTTGTCCATGTGTCGATCCTTTGTAATCGCAACTTACCTAGACCCAATACCTGACTTTTGCCTTTGTCAGCAAAGATGATATGCTTCAGATATGACAGAGATAACGGAGCATCCATCAATAGATTCTTGTCACCAGTCATGTGGTTTGTACATCCACTATCGAGGACCCACTCAGTGTCTTTAGGTTGATCATCCTGCGGACGAATTAGTGCAGCTTACAAACTCATATACTTCATCAGTGAAGAATATGACATCAATTCATCAGATCAATTTCATCAAGTAAAAGAACTGATAAAGCAATATGAGGACGTGAGAAATGAAAGTTCATTTCTTCATGGTTAGCCTGCGTCCTTTCAGGCATGCTCAGGTCTCCAGCAAATTCTTCAGACGATTACGTGCGTCTGGAGACCTGACCCTGCAGAAGAGATTAGTTCTTTTTCTTCACCACCCACATCTGAAGGGGTGGCAAAGAGTTCATCATTCTGCGAGCTCCATACGAGAAGGATGGCATAGAAGCCAGTCCATTTCGTTTCACATAAGAGGGGTTAGAGTAAGCAGAAATTCTTCGAGGACTTATGGACATAATGATTTGAAGAATAATGCACATATCCAGAATCCTTAGATCTTCCCTGCGAAACAGACGGATTAGCATGATGATGTTCATATGAGGACTTTGATCCATATGAGGAACTTGATCTGGGGTTCCTATTCTTCACAGGTGGCATCATGATGACATTCACCTGAAGATTTTCAAGGCATCTTTTGGGAACCCAGATTTTCTTCATAGGGGAGACGTTCCTGCAGTTAGTGCCAACATATCTAGCAAATACTTCACCATTCTGATTTTTGACAGTTTATAGTTGGAGTCAAATGACTCATCATCAGAATGAGGAGATTCACATGCAAATCCAGATAAGTTAGATGGATCAACTGGAGGTCCCTTTGCAGCAACCCATGTAGTTTTGGGGTACTGCTCAGGCTTCCAATATGTACCATCAGCATTGAGTTTCCTCTCAAAGGCGATACCCTCTTTCCTAGGGTTCCTGTTGAGGATCTGCTTTTTAAGCACATCACAAAGAGCCTGATGCCCTTTGAGGCTTTTGTACATGCCTGTCGTGTACAATTCCTTCAGCCCTGCATCGTCAGTGATACTAGCAATGTCTCAGATGAGGAATTAGTGATAGCAGAGGCATGTGAAGAATTTGAAACATTAGCAGCATTTGAACATTCAGGTGAAGAATTAGCAGATTCACGTTCAATGCACTTCAAGCATGGAGGAACAAATTCTTCCTGAGATGCGCTGATTTGTTGAGCAAGTAATGAATCGCGCTCCTTCTGAAGATCTTCATAACTCACTCTTAGCTTCTCAAGGTCTTGCTTTCTTTGAAGAAATTCATAAGAAAGCTTCTCATGATCCGATAAGAGAGTGTTATGATGACTTTGAAGTTTGTCAAGCTTGGACTGAAGTCTCTGAAGATTTTCAGTCAAAGTTTCAGTGCGATCCATTTCTTCACCCAACATATCATCACTTTTATTTAGCATGTTTTGAACCTTTTCTAAAGCCCTTTGTTGTTTTATAGCAATCTTAGCAAGTTTAGAATAGTTGGGCTTAAGGTTTTCATCAGATTCATTCTCACTTGATTCAGAGGAGGTATATTTGAGTACCTTGGCACCCTTTGCCATGAAGCAATAGGTGGGAGCGTAGTCATCATCGCCTTCATCAGCCTTGTTGGTGAGGTCATTTTCTTCGTGTTGAGATAGACTTGCTGACGAATGTAGTAGCGAGAGCTAGGCTCGCCGCTCCGGATTCGGACTCCTTAGATGTCTCCTCTTCCTCATTTTCTTCAGATTCAGCCTCAGAATCCATTCCCTTGCCAATGAATGCCCTAGCCTTCTTGGAGCTGCTCTTCTTGTGATATGAAGACTTTGAGGATTTTGATGATGAAGATTTTGTGGATTTCTTCTTTTTCTTCGCATCATCAGAACTGTAATCCTTGTATTTCTTCTTCTTTGATTCCTTTTCCCACTGAGGACAATCTTGAATGAAATGTCCAGGTTTCTTGCACTTGTGACAGAGCCTCTTCTTGTAGTCACTGGGAGAGGAATCATTGCTCCTTGAGGATCTTCCAAGGCGACCACGTCTTGAAAACTTTTGAAACTTCTTCACAAGCAGAGCTAGATCATGGCTCAGTTCTTCAGGATCACCAAGGCTTCTATCAGAGTCTTCATCTTCGGACTCAGATACTGCCTTGGCCTTCAGTGCACGTGTTCTGCCATAGCTTGAACCATAGAGATCTCTCTTTTCAGCAAGTTGGAACTCATGAGTATTTAGCCTCTCGAGAATATCAGCGGGATCAAGTGACTTGTAATCAGCACATTCTTGTATCATCAATGCCAGAGTGTCAAATGAAGAATCAAGCGATCTCAGCAATTTCTTCACCACCTCATGGTCGGTGATGTCAGTGGCACCAAGTGCTTGAAGCTCATTTGAGATGTCAGTGAGGCGATCGAAGGTTTGTTGAACATTTTCATTGTCGAGTCTTTTGAAGCGGTTGAAGAGATTGCGAAGAACATCAACTCGAGAGTCACGCTAAGTTGAGACTCCTTCATTCACTTTGGACAACCTGTCCCAGATAAGCTTTGCTATCTCCAAAGCACTCACTCTGCCATACTGTCCTTTGCTCAGATGGCCACATATGATATTCTTCGCTTGAGAGTCGAGTTGCTTGAATCTCTTCACATCAGCATCATTCAGAGAAGGTGTGTCTGAGGGAACACCATTTTCCACAACATACCAGAGATTGTTATCAATTGCTTCAAGATGCATTCACATCTTATTCTTCCAGTAGGGGTAGTTCGTCCCATCGAAGGTAGGACACCCAGCAGAGACCTTGATCATACCTGCGGTCGACATAACTAAAACTCCAGGCGGTTAAACCAAAATCACACAGAACAAGGGAGTACCTTGCTCTGATACCAATTGAAAGTGCGTTATATCGATTAGAGGGGGGGTGAATAGGCGATTTTTATGAAATTCTTCACTGAGGAATTTTCCGGTGAGGAAATTCCTTAGCGAAGAACTACTGGCAGCGGAATGAGTACTCAAAAGTAAACATAACAGAATACAATCATAGTCATCATGATGAAATGAAGACAGGCACAGAGTACAGGAAGCGTAATCACAACGATAACACAGGATGAAGACAAACAGACTGAAGAAATTGAACTGAGGAAATTGAGAAAGTCTTCAGTCAAAGTCTTCAAACACAGATATGAACAAACACACAACAGTTATGAGGAAATGAAAGAGTTGAGGAAATAGAACCAGTAAGCTTGGTGAAGACAATGATTTGGTAGACCAGTTCCAACTGCTGTCTCAGTTGTACGTCTGGTTGGAGCGGCTGAGTATTTAAACTCGAGGACACACAGTCCCGGACACCCAGTCCTGAACACGCAGCTCAGGACACCCAGTCCTCACCGTTTTCCTTGAACTAAGGTCACACAGACCTCGTCCAATCACTCGTGGTAAGTCTTCAGGCGACTTCCAAACCTTCACAACTGGTCACTCGGCGATCCACAATTCCTCTTGGATGCTCTAGACCATGACGCCTAACCGTCTGGAAGAAGCACAGTCTTCAAAGGTAACAAGCGTCGGATCCACGCAGGATCAATCTCTTCAGTGATGCTCAATCACTTGGGTTTGTAGGTG
>NC_053026.1:68682290-68800656 GCF_003073215.2 Triticum urartu
ATCAAGAATGACATAAAACCACCTCAAATGATACGGTAGAAAGAATTGCACTTTGGAATGCAAGATGAAGAATGCTTGAGCTCCTCTGAAAAGAATCTCAATGAACACTCCGAGAAGGAATTAAATCCTTAAAGAACCATCATGTAGAGCCTCCATGAAGAACTCCGGTAACAAAAGGACGATCAAACGGAAGGAAAGAGAGGTTGAAAACACAAGGTGAATCCTTGCAATGATTGGATGAAACTTTACGACGAGATACAGCTGGCGAAAGGGGGATGTGCTGCAAGGCGATTAAGTTGGGTAACGCCAGGGTTTTCCCAGTCACGACGTTGTAAAACGACGGCCAGTGAATTGTAATACGACTCACTATAGGGCGAATTCACTCGATGAAACAAGAATAAGAATTACATTATGCTTATCCTTCACCAATTAAATTGATGACAAACAATGGATTGAATACATCTTATTCTTGTAGAAAGGATTAAGATAGATATAGCGCAAAACTTGAGGAGGTCTTCGACGAACCACCGGTAGGGTTGAAACAACGAATAAAATGATATGATAAGAAAGAAGAAGAAATCTTGAACAAACCACCGTATGAATTGAAAATGAACGAATAAAAGATAACGAATCACTGGGAAGAATTTGCAAATGAACGAAGATGCTCGAGAGAATCTAGATACATGAGAACGAAGGGATCACAAACTGATTAGAGATCACTTGAACGAAGCACCGGTAATATTTGGAGAACCATAGCTGAAAGCTAAGAATGAATAAATTCTGAGATGATGGGCTCCGAAGAAACAAACTGAAAAGAATCTTGAATTGCTCCGGATAGGTGAAAAAATTTCTCACAATCCAAAAACAACTATGAGATGATGGCCGAGAATGGGGCAAGATTTGAGAGAAACTCTTCTTCGAACTTCAAATTCTGAGAATTACGACGGGACACACCATGAAGAATTGTTGAAGCACTCCGTAATGAAGAAGAATGGAAAAGTTGAACCAACGATGAAAAGAATTTGAAAGATCTTGGAGAAAGGCACTTGACTGATGAAAATCATTCTTACGTCAAACTTCAAAAAGAATTTAGGGATAGCTCCGGTGAAAATTAGAAGAGTCAGGTAAGATCCTAGAAAAAAGACCTGTGGGTTATGGGCCCACTCAAAAGATATACCGTTGAAATGATTACTTGCAAAGGAGAATGCACCGGTTGAATTAAATGGCTTAAATGAGATAACATCTTCGAGATATCTTGAACGGATTGATAATGGAGACACAATTCTTCTGATATATCTTCAGCACTTCGGAGCAATTGAATAGCGAGAAATGAATGAATATGAGGTGCACCGGCATGAGAAGGTATTTGAAACGAGTAATAAGGATCAACAAAGCATGAATTGGATCCACCGGAGAAGAAAATGAGTCAAGAGTGACGAACTTGAAGCTCCCGTTAGAATCTTCATGATAACCACCGGGTAAGAACATGAAGGAAAAGAATGGAGAGACTTCACATGAATAGAAGGATACTTCATTAATAAATCCGAGTCCTCGAAAAAAAAGGGGGGGGGGGGGGGGGAAAAACAAAGACAACTTGGGACGAATGAAACAAACAACGTTGAGAAGACTTGGAGTTGATCTTACAGATGAGAGAAATGATAGGATCAACTTGACGAGAATCACACCGGTTGAGAGGGATTGACATGACAAACTCGATGACCGAGAAGGATTAGTATTCACATAGGAATATGAGAACACCTCTTAGAAAAGGTATGGAATCAACACTTGACATTGAAGCAACTCGAATACCACAACTCAAAAGAAAAACAAAGGATTGGCTTGAAGAATAAGCCGGAACAAACATATGATAGAGATTTCGTCTGAAGTTTTCGTGGTGGGGCATACACGGGCTCGATCGTACAGCACCATCATGTACAAGGCAGTGCACATGACATACGAAGCATCCCCGAGTCGGCATAGCCAAGGACTCTTTAAGACGCAACGAGACCACTGTAAAACCAACCGTGGATAGGCGGACCACTAGACGTCGAACCCCAATTTCATATCATACATTTGTTGGAAAGAAATCCTAGGAGCTACTTGAATTCCCACGTATGAAACTTATGCAATCAGGTGTTGGGGATACAGGGGAAGCATAATATCTCACCCAAACTAGCAAATCCTACATCCAGCTGTATCCATCCTTCAACACATAACCAAGAAACCTTTGGAAATCATCTACCTCAACCTTCGAAAAGCATCCGTTATACGAGTTATGGCAATACTCCCGAACTCCCGGCCCAGTACTGGGTGGCATCGAGGTTATCTCACCAACAACTGCATAAAAGAGATTTTCGATGTCGACGAAACTAAACTCAGGTATTCCAGAACTACAACGATAAAATTGTGACGACAACACCTCGGAGCTCAACTCCCCGGGACACTGCCACAACCCCTAAATGACAGGAGGCACCAAGAACAATGTTCTCGTCACAAAACCATCGAAACAATTCCAAGATACCCGCGTGATCCTAAATTTTTTTTTGTGAAATTTGAGAAGAGAAGAGTCAAAACTCTACGTCAGGATGCCTTACCAGAGCGATGAAGGGACTGGGGAGTAAAAAGAATTCCTAAACTCTCCGATATATAATTCCTAAATGACTCAAAACATTTTTCTAGACTCAACTCGTCCGCTAATTCGATCAAGCAATGGGGCTCCTAACGTCGGGGAAGGCTCTGATACCAACTTGTTATGCCCTCGATGCGGCTATATCTCCCACGTGTCGAAGCACGACTTAGAGGCATAACCGCATTGAAAGCAATGTAGCAAGTGAGGTAATCTTCACACAACCCATGTAATACATAAGGGAAAGAGATACATAGTTGGCTTACAATCGCCACTTCACACAATTACATGAATAAAACATTACATCATCCAGTTTCACACAAGGTCCGACTACGGAACCAAAATAAAAGAAGACTACCCCAAAAGCTACACAGATCCCCGATCGACCCCAACTGGGCTCCACTACTGATCAACTAGAACGAAACAACATAAAGGACAAGATCTTCATCGAGCTCCTCCTTGAGCTTGGTTGCGTCATCTGCACGGTTCAACGGCACCTGCAAGCTGGTTTTGGAAGTATTTGTGAGTCACGGGGACTCAGCAATCTTACACCCTCGCGATCAAGACTATTTAAGCTCATAGGAAAGGTACAAGGTATGAGGTGGAGCTGCAGCAAGCGACTAGCATATATGGTGGCTAACATACGCAAATGAGAGTGAGAAGAGAAGGCAATGCACGATCGAGAAAACTACGATCAAGAAGTGATCCTAGAACAACCTACGTCAAGCATAACTCCAACACCGTGTTCACTTCCCGGACTCCGCCAGAAAGAGACCATCACGGTTACACACGCGGTTGATGTATTTTAATT
Source organism: Triticum urartu (assembly GCF_003073215.2). Classification (NCBI taxonomy): domain Eukaryota; kingdom Viridiplantae; phylum Streptophyta; class Magnoliopsida; order Poales; family Poaceae; genus Triticum; species Triticum urartu. The sequence continues at coordinate 68,685,728 of NC_053026.1, forward strand.
AAGGTCAACTTCAGGTTTGCTACAACCGGACATTAACAAATTCCCATCTGCCCATAACCGCGGGCACGGCTTTCGAAAGTTCAAATCCCTGCAGGGGAGTCCTAACTTAGCCCATGACAAGCTCTCACGGTCAATGAAGGATATACCTTCTCCCGAGACATTCCGATCAGACTCGGTATCCCGGTTCTACAAGACAACTTCGACAAGTTAAAACAAATCCAGCAACACCGCCCAAATGTGCTGACAAATCCTGATAGGAGCTGCACATATCTCGTTCTCAGGGCACACTCAGATTGTCTAAACTTCCGGTAGGCCAGCCCAGAGTTGCCCCTAGTGGCCACCGGCGGCTGACAGGTTGGACCAACACTCAGAGGAGCACTGGCCCGGGGGTTTAAATAAAGATGACCCTTGAGTCCGCGGAACCCAAGGGAAAAAGAGGCTAGGTGGCGAATGGTAAAACCAAAGTTGGGCATTGCTGGAAGAGTTTTATTCAAGGCGAACTGTCAAGGGGTTCCCATTATTACCCAACCGCGTAAGGAACGCAAAATCCGGGAACATAACACCGATATGACGGAAACTAGGGCGGCAAGAGTGGAACAAAACACCAGGCATAAGGCCGAGCCTTCCACCCTTTACCAAGTATATAGATGCATTAATTAAATAAGATATATCGTGATATCCCAACAAGTAACCATGTTCCAACAAGGAACAACATCTCCATGTTCCCACAAGGAACAAACTTCAATCTTCACCTGCAACTGACAACGCTATAAGAGGGGCTGAGCAAAGCGGTAACATAGCCAAACAACGGTTTGCTAGGACAAGGTGGGTTAGAGGCTTGGTTCAACAATATAGGAGTCATGATAAGCAAGTGGTAGGTATCGCAGCATAGGCATAGCAAAAGAGCGAGCATCTAGCAAGCAAAGATAGAAGTGATTTCGAGTGTATGGTTATCTTGCCTGAAATCCCGCAAGGAAGAAGAACGAGCCCATGAAGAAGACAAACAGACGTAGTCGAACGGGTCCTCACAAACGCGACGTTATCGGAACCACCCGAAGAAGCAACAACGGAAAGAAGCAAACAACATAGTAAACAACCAACACATCAACATGGCATGATGCACAATCAAGTATGATGCATGTCCGGTTTAATGAAGCATGGCATGGCAAAGTGCACAAGCAACCCTACAAATTAACTGGAGCTCAATATGCAACAAGTTGCATATTGAAGAAACACCACAACAAGTTATTTAGTTCGATCTCGTTTATGTACCCAACAATATTAAATGTTGTTAAGCATGGCAAGAGGTGAAGCAAAGTAAACTACCTATCTAGTCAAGTTTAAATGAGGCCGGAAGCAACGAACAACAATTCCGGAAACTCCTCATGAGCATATTATAGATTTGGTACTGTTCTGCCCTATGCCATATTTTAGAGTTGTTAAACATGCAAAGTAAAGCCACCATGTTAAACTAGGCATTTTTCTACCCCATTTACATATAAAGATTATTTAATTCGGAGCTACGGTTATTTAGTTATGAAATAAAGCATTTTAGCAAGTTATTTAAACAAATTTAAACAAACATCATTTTAAACATTTTAAACATGGATGAAAGTTGCATATTATTAAACTAGACAAAATTCTAAGCAACTTTCATATATAATTCATTTTAATCTGATGCACCAATTGTGAGTTATTATATGCATGATCCATAAGGGCTTTTCTGCAAAACTGTTCTCTGGAATAAAAGAGAAATTCACCAGACAGGAAAAAAACATGCACTAGGCTGAATCTGGCTGGCCCAACATGCACAGGAGAGGGGGTTGGGCGCTTCTCACCATGGGCCATGGCCCACCTGGAGGAGAAGCAGGCCGGTCAGATGAGAGGGTAGGCCGGGTGAGACGAGCTAGGCCTGCAGCTGGGTGGCCCACCTGGTGGATCTGGAGGTCAACGGGCGCGACGCCGGGCCAAATCCAGATCGAAGCGCGGCGGCGGACCAGGCGCGGGGTCGAGTGGCACTGCGTGGGTCAACAGGAGCGAGGCAGGGTCAAGGCGCTTGAGCGGGACGAGCGAAGCTCCTCTGCTTTCGAGCAGAGCGAGCAGGGGCCGGCGACGAAGGAAATGGCAAGGGCGGCGTAGAGGCTTGGCGGACGGCGGCGTGCTCGGTGCATCGGCATCGGAGGTCCATGCTTCGGGTGCCCCTGGCGGCTTGCTGGTTCGTGTCCCTGAAGACAGAGATGGAGAGAGGTGAGGCGAGGGAGAGAACGAGAGGAAGAAGGGGATGGCAGGGCGCGAAGGTCGACTTGCAGGTCACCGGAGTGGCTAGGCGAGGAGGAGGTCCTGCGGGGGGAAGAGTAGCTCAGGAGCGCTCGGAGTCAAGCTCGCGCGCGAGGGACTTGACGGGGAAGCCGGTCTGACGAGGAGGCCGGGGACGACGCTTCGGGAAGAAGATGGCAGCGGGCGGAGGCGACCATCGGTGACGCGGGAGAGGCGAGGGAGGCCGGACGGAGCAACAGATCCAGGCGATGGGGCGGCTTCCTTCGGTTCCCCTATCCAAGGCGAGGGAGAGAGAGAGAGTTACGGGGAGAGGGAAGCAGAGGAGAACGAGAAGAAGGCAGGCGAAAGAAGGGAAGGGGAAAAGGGCGGCGCGGTGGTGCTTGAGCACCGGGCAAGGTCACCGGCATGGCGAACATCAGTACAGGGAGACGGGGTCGAGCGCTCCTGCTCGGGGCCTCGGCAGCAACTTGGTGGGATCGAGGGGAGGAGAAAGTGGATCTGGTTGGTTTGGCACGGAATGGAAGGAGGAGGAGGGCATCAGGTGGCGGCGCGGATGGACCGATGGGACAAACGGGCTAAAATCTAGGGATTAGTCTAGGGTTGCCACTATATATAGCAAGCCGGATGGGTTTAGGGGGGGGTATAAGGTCCCTCCGATCATAATCGGACGGACGGGAAAAAATAGCTTAGGTAGCCCAAATAAGGAAATGGTGATATTTTGCAGATGTTTGGGGATGATCCGGACATAACGGTAACGACTGTCCGGGTCGGGTCCGGGACAACTTTCGGACGCGCGCGCGAGGAGGCCGCGGGCTGACGAGAGAGGTTAGGTTGGAACTTGTGGGCTGTGCAGAAGGCTCGAGATGAGAGAAGAGAAGAAAGAGAGGCTCGGCGACTGTTTCCAGAGACCGAAAACGTCCGACGTTAGACCGGCTAAAATGCCGCTATAGTTATCTGTTGGGGCGTCAAACGGACTCCGAACGCGATGAAACTTGGCAGGCGGCCTACCTACAACATAAAAACACCGCATGCCAACTTTCATCCCATTCCGAGAACATTTTCTGGCCACTTATAAAATAATATTTCGTACATGTCGCGGGCGCGTGCAAGTGTGGTTGGGCTCAGAACGGACAAAGGACGGAACTGGGGAAACCCGGACGGATGCAAGTTTCGAAAACATGAGGATGCAATGCACATGATGACATGATGAAAAGCAACACGCAAGAAAATGACATGGCAACGCTGGCGAATAACTGGAAGACACCTGGCGCAATGGTCTCGGGGCGTCACATTCTCTCTCAAACACACACACACACACTACTCGGCACCGAAGGAGTAGGGTGGCACATCGATCTTGATAATAATCTATCTACTCCTCTTTCAAACACACACACACACACACTCGCTAGTTGTGCCTCTGTGCCTACCGCGCACACTCTCGATATGTCTTTCTCTCCCCCCCCAATAATGACAGCAGAAGGGTGACAACTCGATCTGATCATAATCTGTCAATTGGTTTCTCTCTCAAATATTGTGTCTCGATGCCTCGCTCGGTAGCCCCCTCGATATGTAGACTTCTTGCGCGCGCACAGCTGTAGTGACGATGACGCTGAACCCAGTGTGCCTTGTTTTTACCGGCCTCATGTGATAGTTTTCACCCTGTTTTCTGTTAATTAACAAGGCAACCTTTTCTTTGTTACTACTAGTGAATCTGAAATCATTCGGGGCAGAAATAAAATATATCACTTCAACCCAATTATCGCAGCAACTATTTTAAAAGAAATTAGCTAGCTGCCCGTGCGTTGCGCGGAACATCAAGATGCATTTGTATGAGTAGTTTATCTTGTGATAGAAAAGGTTGAACGAGGGAAGGCCTTATTTGCGAACATGGAGAGACGTGTGGGTATATTTTTGCAAAATTGCCATAGTTTCTTTCCTATCCGTTATATATAAATCCGACGGCCTATATTGTAGGATGGCACGCACACCATCATCACCAACTCTGTTTTCTACTCCCTCCGTCCGAAAATACTTGTCATCAAAATGGATAAAAAGAGATGTATCTAAAACTAAAATACGTCTAGATACATTTCCTTTTATCCATTTTGATGACAAGTATTTTTGGACGGAGGGAGTATTTGTCTTTTTAGATATTTCAACAAGTGACTATGACCGGACCTTACCAACATACTCAAAAAAGTAGTCCACAATTTTGATGTTACCCTCTTTTCTTGGCGGTGCAGTGCCATCTGGATACCTCATAAATAAATAAAGTACTACATGATACTAATATATGATACATGGCGCAGGAGTACTAAGTATTATTAATACAGTTTTGCTAGAACTCATCTAGATGAGATATAATTTGGTCTCATTCATCTTTTATAGCCATTGGATGTGATGCTATATAAGATGCGTGTGTGCTGACGTGGGTTGTATTTGTTCTTGTGCAACGAACTGACCACTGCCTATGTTGATTCCTCACATCTCTTCTTGGTTGATTCCTCTATTTATGTCAAAAATAAGAAACAACGTGAGAGTTAATGCACCACGCCTATGTGTTTACTATTTGGTTTTCGTAAGATGACTTAATACTCACCTAAACGGAGGGAGTATTCGATTTGACAGCGGGCGGCGCAGTTCCCGATACGGCTTTAATGCAGACGAGGGAGGAGTAGCGGTTCCCGATATGTTGAATGGCCAATGCATCCTCCTTCAATTAATGCATGAGAGAAGTAATGGGAGGAGGTCCGGGAAAAGAGGCTGCACGATGTGAATGCAACACAGTTTGCCCTCATTGCCCTTATATAAAGGCGCCCCTCCATTCCAATGCATCTACCATATCGTACGCACCTAAGCATTTGCCTAAGCACCTACACTAAGCGCAAAAGAGCTCACTCCAGACCCATGATGGCGATGCGCGTGAGCGGCCAGTGGCTGCACCAGATGGTCGACGACGCCGGCCTGCGGCATGGCGCCGAGGATCGTCACCAGACGGTGTTGGAGACCGGCTGGTGGATGGCCTCCTTCGACGCCAACTACGACTCTTAGTTGGACCAGATGATCGTTGCCACCAGCAACAAGTTCACCGTCCTCAAGAAGCTCGCGGACGACATCGTCGTACTCCTCCAGCCCATGCGCCCGAGCTCCTCATTGCTTGCCACCGTAATCGGCCTCCATGGCCGGAACCTCTTTCAAGCACTGGTGGCCCTGCGACTCCGCGCCGACGCCACGAAGAATGTCCACCTGGAGGTCGCGCTCGCCGCGAGGCGCCTCGCCCTGCAAGAATTCGTCGACCTACACATCCGCATGTACGAGGAAATCGTGTACATAGGTATCTAAAAGGCCAGTGAGGACGCTACGATGTTGGCCTTCCTCAACCGGCTGGAAGCCTCGGATGCCTTTGCTGAGAAGCACCTCGACCTCGCCACAAAAGCCGCCGCTCCTTAGCCATCGGTCGGTGGCCCGGCGCACTAAGTTGAGGAGGAGGAGGTCGTACGTTCATGGATCCATCTTTCTTCTTGCCTTCTGTAACCACCACTGCGATCACATCATCGTGGCCTTAATTCTTATTGTGCTGTTGCATTCTCGTTCCAGTCAATACCGACATGTGTGATCCCTTTGCTTAATTATATGCATCACTGTAACTAGTACTCCATGTGTCAATTTATAAGTTGTGCTTACCTTTTCCATCAACTTCGTGCAACGCGCGGGCATCTTGCTAGAAACACTAGAATATGTCTATATAATCCGTATGAGATAGTCCATTTGAAATCTCAAAAAAGACAAATATTTAGGTACAGAGGGAGTAATATATTAGGAGTATATCAAAACAATATTGATTTCTTTCAAGTTTGTGAACAAATACTACTATTCTAATACTTTGGATTCGTCGCAACGCACGGGCACATTGCTGGTAAAAGGAAAAGGCCTGCCGCGTTCGCGTCGCACCCCCACACGCCCGGGAATCGGGAGTACAACACGGCCCGTCCGGCACGACACATAGCTTAGGGAAGGCGTGTTGCCTAGCATTTTCACCTTCATGTGGGACTGTCGTTGAGCAAACCGACACCCCGCCCGCCGTCGGGTTGGAAAACAGAAACGAGGGGAAGATCTAGCTGTAGCACGTAAGCCAAGAAATTTGGTGTCAGACGGGGCTCGTTGATAGAGTAGGAGCATTCCGTACTAGTACTACTCCTACTAGTACCAAGTTTGTACTCATAATACCATATTACTAGTACTACCACTATACAACTAGTAGGTACGTGCACGACACAACATCGTAGGAACAAAAAACGGGAATACCTTGTTTTGGGTGATTTGTCTTTTTTTCAATCAACGTAGTATGAATAATATGATGTGGGGGCCACCCATGAAGCTTATGTGGCTTGGTTGCATGGCTACGGAAGGTTAGAGAAAAATAAATAGATAATGTGTTTAGAGTGCACTCCACTAAATAGATATATATACTTTGGATCCATTGCAACGGACTGGCACATCTATATCTATACCCCCTATATAGTGTGTGAAAAACTTTGAAAGTTGGTCGTTGGATGAAGCCAATCCGATGGTACAAAGATGGAAAATCCGAGCACTACTGGCCGTTGGATATCATCCACCAGATTCTGCCACATGTATAATCTAGTAGATCCCATGGTTGAACTTAATTCATGACTAACTTTGCCACAACTAAGCTTAGGCAAAGTTATTAGTTCTTCAAAACGAGAGAAACAAGTTGGCAAGCCTAATGGAATCTTGCCACATTTTTTGTGTGTATGTCATGTGGGGCCTTAGTGTGGCTTGCCTAAGGTGTGGCGTGAACCAAACACTCACCTAAGTTAATCAAACTTGCCTAACCTTACATTCCACTAGATTTTGCCACATGTTAGAATCCAGAAAGCTCCACATGTAGAAGCATAATGCACAAACCACTAGAATCTCATGCGTGCAATGCACGTGTACCTTACTAGTACTAGTTGGTAGTAGTAAGAAACAAATTCCAGTTTTGGCACGAGCTCGTACTGCGGGAGCACCACAAGGCCTGCCGCAGGAGTTACATTTCCCTCTCGGGACCCACGGGACCGAACTTCAGTGGCTTAGTGCTCGTCCTATGAGTCAATGACATGCGGACCTTAAATGCGGCTGGCCCACATGTCATTCTCATGGTGGTGGCGTGGTTCGCGACTCACTCGTTCGAGATGAACCGACCGGTGGTGGCGTGGCCATGGCGAGGGTGCCACAGCTAGGCGTCGGGGCGTTACGAGGCGTAGATGGCCACACCGGCGGGTACTACCTGTAGTACTCCCTCTGGTCCTTTTTACTCTGCATATTAGGTTTGTCCGAAGTCAATCTCATCCAACTTTGACCAAGTTTATATAAAAAATTATAGACATTCACATAACAATACCAATATCATTAGATTCATCTTGGAATATATTTTCATATTATATTTATTAGATATTACAGATGCTAATAATTTCTAATATAAATTTGGTCAAACTTAGCAAAGTTTGACTTTCGGCAAATCCAATGTGCAGAGTAAAAAGGACTGAAGGGAGTACATAAGTACTCCAGCTGAGGATTGATGCCCGGGACGAAATGTGTCACAGCCGCTGGATGAAAATTCGATGGTGCGGGAGTACGGATCGGAGCACAGCAGCGGAGTAGGCAAACCGCATCCAATCGGGTGTGTCTGTGGTAGAAAGTTTATGGTCGCCGCAGTTCAGCTGGTCCGCATGTCATGCACACAAAGGCAGAGGAGCGGTGGGGCCGAGAGGGATGAGGGGCACGTCGGGGGAGATGAGGATCCCCTGACGCGAACAATCCTACCATTCTATCATTGACATGTGGGACCCATAAGCATGGGTCCCACCTGTCAGTGAAGGAAAGGCAGGGCAAGGCAGTGATAGCCACGTCAGAGGATCCATATCCACATCGGGGGACGTCATGCCGTGGGTTGGAGCGGCGTCGTGGGAATCGCATGTGGGGTGGCAGTGGTAGAAACAAGATACGTGATGGTCGCCGTGGTTCAACTTCCCTGGACAAGCTGTCATGTCTGCTGACACATGTATATCAAAACTAGAGTGTTCATATTTCAAGCACGTGAACAAGTATTATTCTACTACTTTGGATCCATTGCAACGCACGGGCCAGCACATTGGTAGTAGTAGTGTCCATCTCTATCTCTAGAGGCCTTCCCTCGTTCATCCTTTTCTCTCACAAGATAAACTACTCATACAAATGCATCTTGATGTTCCGTGGAACGCACGAGGATGTTTCCTTGGGGGTCTCTCCAGCGCGGCGTGGCCGTAGTTGCAAGTTGACGCCCCTTGAGATGCCAATGTTGAGGGGCACTCGGATTTCCTCCGATGAGCAGGTAAGATGAGTTTGATCACATAGTAAATGCATTCTAAAGACTACTTCCGTGTCCATTTCCTAATTCTCCCCCTGCCCACTGTTTCACAGGTTAGGCTCGGTGTGAGTGGAGATTGGCTTGCGTATGTACAGGGTTTGGATGCAAATGAAGACGAAGGGGAGGTGAAGAAGCCGAGGAGAATCGGGAAAAGGCCTGTCAAAGTGACAATGCAACACCGCACTCGATACCCATCAAGTGCAGTGTTCAGTAAGTCAAGTTTCTGACAAGCTTTTTCCGGAGATCCGGGTTCCCGATGGAGAAGTAAATGGGAGAAGTGGCATGCAGGCAGTTGATTAGATGGCTAGATAGACTAAACGAAAAGGCTATGCGGGTAGACTGATGAGTCGTACCTGTTCATGTACGTGCCCATCCTTCCTGATAGGTGGGACCTATGCAAAATTATAAAAAAAGTGTCGTAGTTTTTTTTGAGTGCGTGAGTGTGTCACATCCCTAGTTCTGGTATGATCTAGGCTTGCTTTGTGCATCATGTTTAAGTTTCAAACGAATTTGAAATGGGGAATGTTTCAAACCCTAGCACCAAAGCAAATTCAAATAGATTCAAATTAAAAATGGAATTTCAATAAACCCAAAATGCTCCTCAAAAATGTTCATGGTCTTTGGAAAATGTTGCAAACAACAACCAGAGGTGATGCACATTTTTGCTAAACATTTTGGATTTTTGAATGAACCCATATGTATTTGAATTGGAGCTGTTTAAAATAATATAAATATTTTAAAGGCTCCAAAAATGTTGGAATTTGGTGAGGGCCTCTGGTATATTATAACTGGTGGTCACAACGAATCTCAACATTTTTATATTTGTGCTAGTATTTATTTTAAGTCAAAAACAAATGTAAGAAATAGAAAAGAAAACAAAAAAGGGAAAACTTACCTGGGCCACTTACCCGAGGCCTGGCACTGTGCGGCCCAGCTGGCCGGCCCAGCCAGCTGGCCCTGCCAGTCGTCGTCTCCACCGCGCCAGGGGGACGCCGAGCGCGTGGCCGACGCACACTGGCGCACGCCCGGCCACGTCCTGCTTGCCGCTTCGCCCTGGCCTCTTTGGATGACGCCACACAGCCTCCCCGACCCCCTCTCACTCTCCCTCATCCCCGTCTCCTCCTCTGTCTCTCTCTCCCGTGATTGCCGCGACCGCCCGAGAACGCCGACGAGCACCTCCGTGGCCACCAGCTCTCCCTCGCCCTGTCGCCAGGTCCAGAAGCTCCGCCGTGCCTCCCTCAACCTCCACGCCGAGCCAGGCTTCGCCGGAGGCCCTGCAACGCCGTCCCCGACGTCTTCTTCAACTTCGGTGCCCGGAGATCCTCGCCATTGATTCACTGCCCACCGGCCGTCCCCGCGCCTGCCGAGTCCTCCGTTAGCCTCTCTGTGAGCTCCGCTGCCTTTTCCCCTCCTCCCGGAGCTCGTTCCTCTCCTCTAGCCGCCTCTGCCACCGGAGCCGAGAGCTCCGTGCTGCTGTCCATGTCGCCGCCGTGGCCACCGTCACCTAGAGCCATAACCGAGCGCACCACCGTGCTCAGCACGTTCCCAGGAGTCGACCGCGACCACCCGCGGCTCCTGCCGTTCCCTGCAACGCCGTTTCGCTCGACGCCCGAACTCCGGCCGCCGCACTCGTCGTCGCGGGCGCCACTTAGACCACTCCCCGGCCGCACCACCACCACGGTTGGATGCGGACGAGCGTCCGCACCCCATAGCCGCGCTCCGTGCGCCAAATAGCTCCCTGTAGGCAAATCCCGATGCCTCCGCCGCGTCTGGACTCGCCGGCGGCTAAACGTCGGCAACTGCTGACCATTGACCGGCGTGGGTTGACCCCACTGTAGGTTTGACCTCCCCCTCTCTCTCACTGACATGCGGGCCCTGCCCGACTAATTAGTCTAGTTTAGGTTTAAAACTAATTAGTTTAACTAGGTTAGTGCTAATTAAACTAGGTTAGTTTAGTTAGCCACTGACCAGTGGGTCCCACTGGTCAGGTTTGACCTGGACCGTGCCTTTTGACTTGCTAACATCACACCGACGTCATGCTGATGCAATAAGTCATTTCTGGATTTAGTTTAAATTAGAATAATTAGGAAAATCCAGAAAATGATATAAACTTCTAAAATTCATAGAAATTCAACCGTAGCTCAGAATGAAATAATTTATATATGAAAAATTATCAGAAAAATGCAAGGAATCCATTTATGCCAGTTCCATGCATGAAAAACCAACTTATACATGCTGTATAAGTGAAAAAATAATATGGGCATTTTAAATTCTTCATTTTGAATTGCATTTGAATCTTTGATTCAAATGGGCTTCAACCAACTTGGTAGCATCTTACATTAGCCCAAACACTAGCATTTGCACATGTCATGTTCATGCATCATTTTGTTGCATTTGTTTGTGTATTTATTGCCGGCACCATTTCTTCTCGATTGGTTCCACTCCGGAAGGTGTTCCCGAGTACCTGTCAGAGGAGCAGTGCCCCTTCGTCATTCTATTAGGCAAGCAACCCCCCCTTGAGCATTTTGATAAATCCCACTCTCTCGCTCTTGCTCCTTATACTGCATTAGGACAACAATGATTCAACTGCTACTTTCTGCTGCGGTAGTTGAACCCATTCCTCTGCATGACCTGTCATTGCCACAGTAAATAGTTGAAACCCACTAGCATGAGCAGGAGTTGCTTGAGCCTTGATGTGGCTGCTCATCCATGCTTGTTTTCTTTATGCCAGCTATGCTTAGAGTTGTGTCAGGTCTGATTCATCGGGAATGAATCGGAGTGGTGAACATGTCCTACCGATAAAGGCTAAGTGTGTGAACACCTTTTGGTAAAGGTAGCAATGAGAGGCCATGTAGGAGTACATGGTCGGTTGTCTCATTGGAACCGTCCCTAAGCACCGAGTTCTGTGTATGTTATCCAAGTCCAGTTACTACCACACATTGGGTTCCGGTTATCCGGCCCCTCTCGGCTTATTAATCCACTTGATCTCTGTCCAGGAGTTGCAACTAGTTTCTGGTGTTTGTAGGTAGTGCTACTTGTCTACCAGGTGGTGTCCGACGGGACGGGCTTGGGACAGACTAGGCACCATGGCACGGTGTACCAAGTGGCACCCGGATGGTGGGCTTGGGAACCCTGCACACATCGTTTGGGGTCGTACTGGAGACTTCGGCCGGAACTCCTTGCGGATGGAACTCGAATAGGCGATAAACCTAGACGAGAGACTTGTGTGGTTAGTCAGGTCGTGGCCGACACCCTCGCCCGGCTTCTGCTTGAAGGTTGCCGAGGTACATGACGTGTACAGGGCGATAAGTGGCGAGAGCGTGTGTGAAGAAGTACACCCCTGCAGGGTTAACATTATCTATTCGAATAGCCGTTTTCCTCGGATATGGAAACTTGGAGGACTTATGTAGTACATAGACAACTTGAAGTGGATACTCTAAAATCCGCAAGATAAGCGTGAGTGCTATGGACGGCCTTCTCGTAGGGAGACGGGAACAGATCCATAGTGGAGTATTGATATGGTGAATATGTGGACTTGTGTGCGTCTCCTCACCTCAAAGAAGTTTCTGATACTCGTAGTATAGGTTAGCCACTGAGTGAAAGCTGGCTTGCTGCTGTTAAACACCACCACCCTCTTTGTTGACAATGTTGCATATGTAGATAGTTCTGATGTAAGACTTGCTGAGTACCTTCGTACTCACGTTTGCTTATTTATGTTTTGCAGTTGGTTACACTAGTGACTTCGACGAGTAGCTTGTATCCCAGCTACGATCTTGTACCCTTGGGAGGGTCGTGTTTAGTCAGGCTTCTTAGTCTTTTCCTTTTGTAGTTGTCTGTACTTAGACATGTAATGCTTCCGTTGTTTGTATGCTCTGAATGATGGTCATGTGACCCCTGTTTGAATTGAATGCTATGTGGCTCTTCTGGGCCTTTATCTATATGAGTTTGAGTTATGTTGTGATGCCATGTTGTACAGCACATACTTGCATATTATACGTACGTGTGACGTGTATTGCTATGTGTGGGATCCGACAATCTAGTTTTTTATCCTTGGTAGCCTCTCTTATGGGGAAATGTAGTCTAGTGCTTCCACTGAGCCTTGGTAGTCCGCTAAAGCCCGGTTTACCGGAGTCCTGTTAGCCCAGCACTACTGCTCCGGAACACTTAGACTGGCCGCCATGTGATTCACTTCGTTCCTGTGTCTGTCCCTTCGGGGAAATGTCACGGGGAGACATCCAGAGTCCTGTTAGCCTGCTACAGCCCGGGTTCCCGGAGTCCTGTTAGCCCAGTTGCTACAGCCCGGATTCATACAATGTTGACCGACATGATTGAGGTTGATTCACGTATGCCTGTCCCTGTGAGTTAGTGCCACTTTGGGTTCACGACTAGTCATGTCGGCCTGGGTTCTCTGTCATATGGATGCTAGCGACACTATCATATATGTGAGCCAAAAGGTGCAAACGGTCCCGGGCCAGGTAAGGTGGCACCTGTGGGAATACCGTGCGTGAGGCCGCAAAGTGATATGATGTTTTACATGCTAGATCGGTGTGACTTAGGATCGGGGTCCTGACAGAGTGGGAGACACAACATTCTCTGGTTAAGGAATACTCCCTCCGTTTAGGTGAGTATAAGTCACCTTATGAAAATCAGGTTTTCCCAAAACCGTTAGGCATGGCGCATTAACTTCCTGCTCGATCCCCTCCCAGCCTCGTTAGCCAGCGTTCTCTTCCTCTGCTGCTGCGTTCCACCTTTCCATTTTTCCTCTTCTCAAGTGTGGAACAATCTGCATGCCATCCTTGATGCACCAGAATGACCACTTCATGCATCGCGACAGGGCGTTGATTGGGCATGCACGAGAATTTGGTTCTGCTCGCAATATGGATGATACCTGAACGATGAAATGAACAGGCATGCTAGCATGGGAGACCTATTTCCGCTATACAATACTGGAGTACTCATGTTCCTATTAGTAGTAGTAGTACAACTGTGGTACACTTGATGGTCAAAATACTATTCATCCGGTCCTCACAGTGAAGTGACAACACCCTGCGCCTGACACTAGTCCAGGCGGCGTGTTCGGGTTACCAAAGTCAGCCTCACCCTATGCACTGTGCAGTCTATCACCGCCGTTGTACATCACATTGGCGCCTCGCCTCGTCTCCCTCTCCGCTCCCATAGCACCACTCCATCTCGATCACCTTCTCCGTCTCCGTCTCTATCTCCATCTCACTGTGCCCCCGTGTACCGTCGCCTCACTTGCCTCCCCCAGTACCACTATTCCCTCGCTAGCCGCTCCAGCACCGACATCCTTCTCCCCCGTAAATCAAGCCCCCTTCCAAACTCCATCATGGCCGAACGCGAACCGCGCAGCATCCATATGAGCCACGATTGGAGCAATCTCCCCAGTGACATCCTCGACCTCTGTTGTTCGTGTATGGATATGTTGAGCGCCCTGTGGCTGGCTGCATGCTCGAGGGACATGCACACGGCCATCGTCGAAGCGAGGCCTAAGCTTTTCAAGACACCCTGCTTGCTGCTATCTGGTCTTGCGAGATTGGCTCACCATGATACGGAGGCGTGCATGATGCCCGTCGACTTCAATCCGATCTCCATTAGCCGAAACTTCTTTGCAGGTATGTAGTGGGCCGCCGTACATCATTTCCCTCGACATCGATCCGATCACCATCTCCCGAAACTTCTTGGCAGGTATGTACTGGGTCGGCATGAACTCCCACTGGATGGATGCCTTCAGAGAAGATGGGAAAAAGTTGGTGCTCATGAACTTCCAGACCTCCCATGAGATTATCCTTCCTCCGTTGGATTATATAGAGTATTACCATCGCAGTGCAAGTCATCTAGATTACTACGTCAGTTGGACGGACCTTGTTTTGGAGAAGATTGTAATCTGCCAAGTTCCCACACGACATGCGAATTATGCAGACTTCAAGCTAATTGCCTTGTTAGACCGCGGACTCGCCTACCTTTACGCCGGTGCCTTCTTTAGCTGGAGACAAATCGGCTCGTAGTGGATCATCATCAAAGCTGATACACACTTCTGTGATGCTATTGAACACAATGGCATCATCTACGCGATCGACAAAGTAGATGGCACCATGTATTTCTGGGACGACGCGTGTAAGTTGTTTCCGTCTCATGTTAATGATGACACCATGACACTGTTTGAAATTTTTGTGATGATTGGCATATCCCCATTTGAGCAGAATTTGAGTAGAACTATGGCAATGTATTAGAGACGCCGTAAATCAGCTATATTTGGAATGAGTTAATTCATGCGATTGTGACCATGTCATTACAACCAATTTGTACCCTGAATAATCAAACGGTTAGGAATATTTGGATATTATCCTTATTTTACAGTAATCTATATACTACTACTAAATATGGGTGTGTATCAATGGCCATGTTAGTTTCCTCATTTTCATGATGTAGAAACATGCACCACACTGTTGGTTTCGTCTAACCATACATTAGGGAAGTAAATGTGCATATGGAGAACTCTATATTTGGAAGTAGTGAAATCCTGCAATGCTTACCATGTGTACATACCTATATTCGCCCTTCAGCAATCAATGTCTAGAATAATATCCTCACAAATTTTTTTCCCATAGAACACGAGTATATAACAATGGATGGTCAGTTAGTTACCCTGAAGAATTTGTTTGTGAGGACAGAACATGATTACATAACATGCATGACATGGTAGTTTCCTGTGAAGAATCGATTGCGAGATAACATGAGTATAACCATGCATGGCACTTCTATATTTTTGAACCCAATATACATTTCCCTGTATTTTCCTCCCAGTTCCAACAGGGACATATCAATGCTGTTTCTTGCATTATCCTACTCATACTCTGAACAATGCTGATCTTACATTAACAATGCATGTCCTTTTTGATATGATGTAGTGTCCCTACGATTACTGCCCTTTGTAATCACACCACCTTTGCCAAAAACAGGGAAGCACAACTGGTTCCTCACTCGATCACACGACGGCAAAAGACTGATGATCATTCGGACACATGAGCCGGAAAAGTTATATTGCAAAAACCCCACTGTATACAAGCACCGTGTAATACGTGAGTATCCGGACAGTGGTTGTTACGTCTATGAGCAGGATACCAGCTTGTTGGGGCCTTTAGGATTTTTTTAGTTGGAGGCGGGTAAACAGCCTTGGCTCACACTCTCTGTTTCTCGAACTCAATTATCCGATTAACCAGGAGATCACAGTTGGCAAGGACCTTGATGGCAGAGAGGCTCCGTTTGCTATGGAAAACTGTGTCTACACGGCGAGCCCTAGGAGTTCGGGAGCAAACTCCCCTGATTGTCAACGATACAGCCTGCAGCCAATAGAAGGTGAGAATGACAAAGGCATCCAGATTAACTTTGATCCTTGGATGTCTCAATTACGACAGGCAGTGATGTGGTTCAAGCCTTCAGGTTGATAGGTAATTGGGTTGTTGCATCGAAATGGTGGAGTACTGGTGTCTCCGGATCACTGGTCGCTGAAGCGGGCTGCAAATTATGATGGTGTTGGACCATCTCTTCGAATGACTTTGTTGTCTTTGCTGCTGGTTCTGGATGGGTAGTTATTTCTTTTGTTATGCATATTCCTTGTCATTTGGTCATCCTCGTCTATGTCACTCTTACTATGTAATAGTTGCTTCTGTTTAGAATGTCATTCTCGTCTGGATCACGAGAGTCTGAGCGCTGCAGATGGGTGCGTTTTGGTGGTGTAGCAAGACTTCTTATGAACTATCATGTCTTGCTGTTTATGTCAGTAGTAGTCACTAGTTAGTGTTTGAATGTTATATATATCGTTGTTTCGAACTATTTATTGTCTCAAACTACTGGTGGGCTAAATGAGGGCATCACCATTCTCCAGTGTTCAGAGTATATCTCCTTTTTTCAAGTTATATAATTTGAGCTTAGTGTCTTTTCGATGATGTACACTTGTTTGGGCCAGTGAGGTGTCATTGAATATGGGCCGAGTAGTAACGCAATGCCAAACAGGTCAATTATGACTCTCAGGCCGGGCTCTCAAAAGATCCTGAAAAAAGGTCGGGCTCTCCGAAAAAGAAAGAATAAGGACTCTTAGGCCGACATGTGGGCGCCACCGGTGTTTTCGTGCGCTTGCGCGCCGAGAGCATATTGGCGCGTGCTCGAAATTCATGCTACCTTTTCATCCCCAGTCTCCCGCCCCTCCCCCACCTCTGGAATCTTGATTCCTACTCCAGTTCCCCCAAATCCCTCTCCTGTACTCCCTGTACTCAAGCGCACTATCATGTCGCCGGTCAACGCGGATCTCCGAGCCGGAGATCCCGAGGTCCGTCCTACCTTCGGTCATTGCGTGCTATCACTCAACAGTGGCATGGCGGCGCTTGACGACCAGTTTGCTGGCAAAGTGCTGATGGTAACCATCAACAGCGACCGGCCTCCCGTCTCGCCGGACGACCTTGTCAAAGCTCTTGGCATTGCGCACGACATCCAAATAAGTGACTTGCTCGTCAAAGTCTGTCCGCCGCTGGCTGATTTCTTCGTCAGGTTCCGGACAACTTTCGACTGCAGTTGTGTGTTCGAATCTTCCCGGTGTTTGTTCTATGATGGTGCGCTAGTGAGCTTTGATTGGTGGCACCCAGGATGGGGCTCCGTGCCCTCTGAGCTAGAGTTTTTAACAAAGCTTACCTTCCATGGCATGCCTCGACGTGCTTGGAACAATGAGTCCATGAACGAGCTTATCAACGACCTTGGAGGTGAGCTTGTAAGTATGTTTGTTCCTCCAGACAGCTGGGCTCTGACGGTTATGGCATGGATGAAGAAGCCGTCCACCACCATACCGAAGGTGATTGGTGTTGAGATACCGGTGCAGGAACCGGGGTTGTACTATTCGTCGCCACCAAGGCCGTCGCGGACCACGCTAGGGATGTACCTCTATCGAGTGTTCGTGCATCTCGAAGAAGTGGTGAATCCATCAATCGAAGTCCTGCCGCCGCTGCTAGTGCTAGGGTCCATCGACAGCGTCCATTATAGGAGTCAATGTCAGACTTTCCCCGTGTTGCTCGGAACGATGGATGGCACAGGGCCTACTCCATTGCACGGCGGAGGCCACTGCTTCTTTGGGAGAAGAGGCAGGGCTGGCTGCCTGGATGTGCTCCAATTTGAGGTAACAACTGAATCTTGTCAAATACTAGTTAAATCCGAGCTATGGGTGTGAAGCACTGATATGCCAGTACATTTGATTGTGACCTGTTCTAATTTTGCACCAGAACTTTTTTTAGAAAGGGTTGTACGTCAACTTAATGTGCTAGCAGAACTTATTGTGTTGTCTGTCTGTTTTCTTCGCACAACATTCAAGATATTTCCCCGTCATTGATAAAGACGATGAACCGTTATGTACGATTCCGTTGGTTTCAACATAGCCCTTCCCGTAGCGATCCACTGCTTCCATCCTGATTGTGCCGCCTGCGTGAAATTTTTGTATGCAAGTTCAGTGTGCTATGATGTTCTATATGATTGTGTCAACTATATAAGTTTTTACTGAGCGTCAGCAATGCATATGGCTGAAAGATGTATTTATGAGCATCGACCGATGGGTCTCTCTCTCTCTCACACACACACATGCACAAGTGGGACCCATTGAATTATTTATTTGCTCGTGACAACTTTTAATTAGGTTTCACTATAATCTAACTTTTTTCTTAAGTTATTAATTGAGCTCAGTGACTTCAAAAAATTGTACAGAAGCCTTGTTTGGGCCTTTCCGTCGTCGCTGAATGTGGGCTGAGTAACCATGTTAGGTTGTACTGTAATACACAGGCCTTTTTTTTTCAACATTAGCAATGCAACGGGGCCGACAGTTGTACACAATATCCGGGTCAACTTGTTATTCTCTGCCCCGCTGGGCTGCAAACTCTCCTAGGAGGTATGCATTAAGCTTAACAAGAAAATGGACTTTAAGAAATAATAAATGGGATGCAATTATAATAACTGGACAGTTACTATGCACCAAACACGTAATTAGTTTGAAAAATATATTATTTTTGGAATTTGAAAATTTTAATTTCATTACTTGTTGCGCGCGCAATATTTTGTTGGATTTTAACGTAATACAACTTTATTTTGAAATTATATTTAACCTGACTAGAAATTTCAGATAAAAATATTTCGGATCCCATCAAAATGTGGGATTTTTTTTGAATTCTGTTTTGAGCGGTTGTTTGAAATTATTAATCGTTGTCCTAGCTAGAAGTTGGGTTGTACTTTTAACAAACTGTAAATGGGCTGTAGTAAATTCCATTAGAATTAAAAAATGGGCTGTACATTCTTACAAATCGCAAATGGGCTATATGTTGTCTGCCAAATCCGAGCTATGGGCCTACTAAGTTGACGCGTACTAAGGGCTTTGTCAACTTAGTCAATATAAACGATTTTAGCTGCAGTGATCGTACGATGTCCATCCAACGGCTGTAGTGCTTCTTCAACCTCTGGTCTTCTTGCTCCAGCCACCCAAAGCAGCGCCGGTCGTGTCGTGTGCTCCTGCCTCCCGTGGCTGGCTATGATGCCGCGGAGGCCTCACCGCCCCGTACTACTCCCACCGCTGGCCAGGCCATCCCTGTACTCACCCACACCCCCTATTATTCTATGGCGACGGCAGCCTCACACCGTAGCCGAACCAGTGAACCCTTGTACTCCTATCCGCGCGGGCTTCCACTGCTGCGTCTTCCCTGGCTCCGCGTCGTCCCCTTCCTAGGCCTCACCGTCGTCCAGACACCGCCCTGGTGCTCTCGGCGCGGCGTGGTCAACGACCGACTTCCATCGGGAGAGTACTGTACGTGGAGAGGCTGATAGCTGGGTCCAGGCGGCCGCAAGGAAGTGCCTCCTTATTACGCGCAAAATAATTATTCCTCCACCTGACAGCAGGGACCCACCGGACGGGCCACCTTATTTCGCGAAAAAAACATTCCCCCCTGACTGCTGGGACCCACCGGATGGGCCAGCGTATTTCACGAAAAAAATGTTCCCCCCGCTGTCAGCTCGGACCCATCAGAAGTGCCTCCTTATTACGCACAAAAAAATGAATACTCCCCCTGCTAGCTGGGACCCACCATGGTGGGAGGCTGACTTGTGGGCCTACTAAGTTGACTGGGACGGGGGCCTTTGTCAACTTTAGTCAATATGAACGATTCTAGCTCCAGTGACCGTACGATGTCCATCCAACGACCGTAGTGTTTCTTCAACCTCTGGTCTTCTTGCTCCAGCCGCCCAAAGCAGCGCTGGTTGTGTCGCATGCTCCTGCCTCCCGTGGCCGGCTGTTGTGCCATGGAGGCCTCACCGCCCCCTACTATTCCCAGCACTGGCCAGGCCCTGCAGCGACGGCAGCCTCACACCGCAGCCGAACCAGTGAACCCTCGTACTCCTCTCTGCGCGGGCTTCCACTGCCATGTCTTCCCCAGCTCCCCGTCGTCCCCTTCCTAGGCCTCGCCGTCGTCCACTGCCCTGGTGCTCTCGGCGTGGCGTGGTGAACGTGGTCAAGGAACGACTTCCATCAGATGTGGACTGTATGTGGAGAGGCTGATAGCTGGATCCACGGCCGCAGCAAGGAAGTGCCTCCTTATTACGCGGAAAATAATGATTCCTCCACCTGACAGCTGGGACCCACCGGACGGGCCACTGTATTTCGCGAAAAAAACGTTTTCCCCTGACTGCTGGGACCCACCAGCTACATCTTCGCATGCAAGGAAGTGCATCCGGGCAAAAAAATTGATTCGCCCCCCCTGACTGCTGGGACCCACCAGCTACATCTTCACAGGCAAGGAAGTGCCTGACAGTCGGGACCCACCTGGTCGAAGCGTACGTAGCGTTGTCTTTCTGGTCGCGAACGTGTACTTATATATATACTGGTGGATGTAGAGGCGCGCACGTGTCGTAGTAGAGGCGCGTGCGTGTCGTAGTAGAGGCGCGCACGTAGCATGTACACGTACGTACATCGGCCAGGGTGCAAGAAAGAAAATACGGCCACGTATGTGTACATACGGGCGGGGTCTCGAACGCCTACTCGCGCATACGTACGGCCAAGGCTCGTGTACATGGCTGGGTCAGAACGGAGAAACAACATCGTTGTCGTGTTCATGGGGAGGCAACAGAATGCGTCGTGTTCATGGGGAGGCAACAGAATGCGCCGTGTTCATCAGGAGGCAACGGAACGCATGGGAGCCAACCGGCTGGGTCGGAACGTAATGCGTGGTCATGTTCATCGGGATGGCTTGGACGGAACAGGCGATGGAAACGAGGCCTGGCGTACCGCACAACGGAGGAAATGAACCTCCTACGTTCGAAACGAGGTCTTGTTGATCGGGAGGGGTCTAGCATACCGCAAAACGGAGGAAACAGACCTCCTATGGTCGAAACAGGGGTCCTGTTGATTGGGAGGGGTGTGGCGTACCGCAAAATGGACGAAACGGACTTGTGGTGGAGCGCTACGGTCGAAATGGGGGTCCTGTTCATCGGGAGGGGTGTGGCGTACCGCAAAACGGGACTCCATGGGATACTATTCATCTCCACCGTCGACCCCCTCCAGCCTCCACGGGCTCCTGTTCATCCAGCCTCCACCGCGCGTTACTCCACCGGCTACTGTTCAACCACCCCTCCACGGGCACCCCTCCACCGTCTACTGTTCATCCAGCCCTCCACATCACGGGGTCCTGTTCAACCACCCCTCCACGGGCACCCCTCCACCGTCTACTGTTCATCCAGCCCTCCACCACACCACGGGGTCCTGTTCATCTAGAGGCAACGCCACCGCTCACTATTCATCCAAACCCCCCGCAACGCTCGCTGTTCATCCCAGAGGCAGCATCGATCGGCTTCAGTTAGCAGCAGTAGAGAAGGAGTCGCTCGATCGGGTTCAGTTAACAGCCATCGATCAATCGTTTGGGTTCAGTAACGCGTAGCCTGCAGTGCAATCGCTCGGGTTCAGTTAGAGCCAACGCCTCGGACACACGCGTGCACGTGTACGAGAGAAACGCGCATCGGTCGGCCCCTGACCTCCCACCGTAACCGGGAACTCCCCGAAATTTTCCTCCCCCTTGCTTCTACCACGGTTTTTTCCATCATGGACGGCCCAAAGAATGTCATGCAGCTGCGTCTCCGGCCCGCCCAAGACGAAAAGCCCATTTTCTGTCATGATTTTTTGTCATAGAAGTAGGAGCCCACCACATCTATGATGATACCGGGTTTTGTCACAATTATCGTCATAGAAGTGTCATATGTATGACAGAAAAAAATTTCGTTCGGCCCAAAATGTCACGGATGTGTCTTTTTTTGTAGTGACCATTGAAACCGTCAGGGCCCGGGGCTTTGTCAGGTGGCATTTCTTTGACCACATCATCTATCTCTTCGTGGGTGAATGGAGTTGTGAGACTATCAAAGTCCACTTGTGCTCTCAGCACTTGTGATAGATTAAACTTCATATGAGGGGGGTTGGATTTCCCCATGCGATCTATGAACGTGTTAAAAAGAATGGCCTCCTTGGCAGTGTGATCATCAACAGTTGCACCGTCAGAGGTTTTCAAGCTAGATATATAATTCTTCCTATAGCGCTCAGTTGCCACTGTTTGGAAAAACCTTGAATTTTCTCCACCGAAGCGGACCCATCTTATTGTGCAGCGTTTTTCCAGTATTCTTTCTGATATTGGAGCAAGCGCAGAAGATGTTTTTTGAGAATTTTCCTAAAATTGGATTCTGGTATTGTTGATGACCTACGATCTTCAATGTGATCCAATTCTAAAATTGCTTTATTAGTATTTTCAATGGCCACTTTTAACCTTGAAATCCTTTTGCTCCAGTGACTGAGTGCATGCCTAACTGATTTAAGTTTTTGGCAAAGAATGGAGGCAGAGTTAGTCCTTTTATCAAATTTGATGGGCTTCTCCCAGGCCTGTGCCACAACATCCATAAAGCCTGGATGGGCAATCTAGTATGTTTCAAATCTGAATAATTTGCTCTTGGGATTGTTGTCTGTATTACAACCGAACAAGGAACGTGATCAGAGACAGGGCAACCAAGAGGTGTGACCATCATGTTGGGGTAGGAAATAGTCCAGTTTAATGTTGTGAAGAACCAGTCCAATTGTTCTAGGAGTGGATTTTGTTGCATATTAGACCATGTGAATTTCCTCCCCTTGATCGACAGTTCAGTAAGATGTTGCTCATGAATAAAATCATTAAAGGTGATCATATCGTTCAGATCCCCTCCTGGTTTGTTACGGTTTTTAGGTGAGCGTATATAGTTGAAATCCCCAAGTATGAGCCAATCTTCAGTTGAAGGAATATTTATATCAAATAACCATTTGGTGAAGGTTTCCCTCTGCTCCCATTGACATGGGCCGTAAATATTAATCAATTTCCAAGTATGAGCGGATTGAGTAGCCGTGAAATGTATACCCAACGCAAAGGATTCAGATAAGAACACACTACCCGAAAACATGCTACTATTCCATATCGTGATTAGCCCTCCTGATGCCCCTCTAGATGGAACAAAAGCAAATTTATCAAATCGCTTTGGGTATAAGGCCTTAAGAGAAGATGCATCAAACATTTGCATCTTAGATTCTTGCAAACATATAATAGAGCAACCACTAGTGTTGATTGCATTAGAGAGGGCTAAATGTTTCTCGGGGGAATTAAAACCACGGACGTTCCAGCATAACACGTTCCAGTTTTGCAAAAGAACCATAAATGAAGAACGAAAACAGGTAATTAAGTCAAGGCCGAAGGATCCTCTGGTTCCTTGACAAGCTCTGCCACTGTGAGCTCGTCCGCTGGGATAGCACATAACTGAGTGCCAATGGCCTGCATGGTGGAGATGGTCATTGGAGGGGGAACAGTTTCCTCTTGATCTTCAGATTGCTGTCCTTCCATAATGAAATTTAGTCCGACTGCAGCAGAGGGCACAATGTGGGGCTTCGCTTTGGACTTGTTGGAGCGTGTATCTATGGTCTGAACAATGCGGAAACCATCATACTTATTGTTCCTAGTACTGTGCCTAAGGGTTGAAGTATCGATCGGAGCAGCCATCTTCCCTTTACGCTGCCTACGGGAACTTGTTTCAGATTGCAGACTCACCTCGGTTAGCTGTGAATTGCTCCCCTGGCTTGCTTCTTCAGTTGTGGTACTCGGTTGGGGTGCAAGGTCATACATGAGCAGCGCTGCAGTTGCCCCAGGCACATGTGCAACAGTGGTATCATGAGGGAGTACCTCATGATTCTCTTCGGTCTGTGAGGGCTCAAGGACTAGAGCAGGAGCAGTCTGATTGGTAGCAAATGAGTCTGAGGAGTGTCCATCGTCAACAGATAATTCAGTGAGCACCACTGTGGAGCCAAGAGGTGTCCCATTAACCAGAGAAGTGAGCTGTGTGAACCGTATACCATCAGGTCCACTAGAAACCTGAACTTCCACCATGATATTGTCCTGTCTCAAACCATAGCCTTGATTCCAGGGGCCATAAGTGGCCATGAGAGGGAGCAGGGCAGAGAAGATAGCATTTTTGAGCTGCATGTTTTCCTCCTCGATATGCACAGGTGAAGCATAAAGTTACCAAAAAACAAACAGAAAAATATAGAAAATGAACAAAAAACTACATGTTTTCCTCCTCAATTTGTAAATACCAGTGTACCTCCTCGATGCAAGGCATGACTGACACAACCTTGTGCTACTCCTCGCTTCCTGCAATGTGACCATGCCCTGCCCCGGATACCAAGTGCAAATTTAAAGAACATTTTTCGATATCGGTAAGACCAAGCACATCACATAAACATTTCGAAATTGTAGAAACACTAGCACCCAAGTCACATAAAGAAAAACACTCATAATTTTTAATCTTGACTTTGATAGTGGGTTCCCATTCATCATGTAATTTTCTAGAAATTGAAATCTCTAATTCCAACTTTCTTCCAAAGCTTTCATCATAGCATCAACGACATGTTTAGTAAAAGCTTTATTTTGTTCATAAGAATAGGGTGAATTAATCATGGATTGCAACAAAGAAATACAATCAATCAAAGAGAAATTATCATAATTAAATTCTTTGTAATCCAAAAGAGTGGGCACATCACTACTTAAAGTTTTGACCTCTCCAAACCCACTTTTATCAATTTTCTCAACAAGATTTTCACCCTCCAAATTGTCGGGACGCCTTCTAACTAAAGTTTACTATCCTTCAGTCCCTTTTTCGTCAATTTTAATTTTACTAAACAAGGAATCAACAGAAGAAACACCAATCATTTTAAGATCTCCATCTTTTTTTATGAAAGCAATCACTAGAAAGCGCTTTTTCCAAAAATTCTCGACCATATAAAGCACAGTGGTTCTTTTCTTAATTTCATCCATAGAAACGTATAAAGCTATAATTGATTCCTCAACCTTAGGCACAAAATTTTTCATCTTAAAATTTTCTACATCATGAGAAATTCTATCAATGCTTCTAGACATATCATCAATCTTACTCAACTTTTCTTCTATCGTAGTATTAAAATTCTTTTGAGCATTGATAAATTCTTTAATATTATTCTCAAGATCAGAGGTGTTCCTATCATCATCATCATCATCATCATCATTATTATTATTATTATTATAAGAAGGATTACCATAGGAATTACCAAAATTATTAGAGGAATTTCCCAGAAAAGGTCTAGGATTAAAATTACCTCTATAAGCATTGTTATTAAAATTGTTTCGTCAAACACAATTTACATCCACGGCATCACTATTTTGATCAATCAAAGTAGACAAAGGAACATCATTAAGATCAATAGGAGCATGTTTATTAGAAACCAACTTCATAGGAGCATCAACTTTTTCACTCAAAGAATTTATTTCTTCTACCGAATTAACTTTCTTACTACTAGGAGCTCTTTCGGTATGCCATTGTGAATAATTTGCCATAATATTATCAAGCGATTTAGTAGCTTCACCCAAAGTAATTTACATAATAGTACCACCCGCGACGAAATCTAAAATATTTCTAGAAACAAAATTCAACCCCGCATATTTTTTTTATGATCATCCAAAGATTTAAACCACGAGTAGGGCAATTTCTTAGCATCAATTTCATTATTTCCCAAGATTGTGCAACATGTTCATGCTCAAGTTTCTTAAAATTCATTATTTGTGTCCTAAGGGAAATAATTTTCATCAGCAAAAAATACTTAGTAATAAAAGCATCTTTGCACTTATCCCAAGAATCGATACTATTGCGAGGCAAAGAATAAAACCAAATTTTTGCACGATCTTGCAAAGAAAATGGGAATAATTTCAACTTCACAATATCATTGTCCACATCTTTTTTCTTTTGCATATCACATAATTCTATGCATGTATTAAGATGGGACGCGACATCCTCAATAGGAGTAGCAGAAAATTGATCTATCATGACAAGATTCAACAAAACGACATTAATATCACAAGACTCCGCACTAGTGGCGGGAGGAGCAATCGGAGTGCTAATAAAATCATTGTTGTTGGTATTGGATAAATCACACAACTTGGTGTTCTCTTGAGTCATCGTGACTATGCAACAAGATTGCACTCAAAAACGGATCTGACAAGAAAACGACGAACGAAAAAGAGGGCGAATAAAACGACAAATTTTCTGAAGTGCTGGGGCGATGAACATGAGAGGAAAATGGAAAATAATGTAAATTGCAAGGAGATGATATTTGTGATTAGGAACCTAGTAGATGTTGATGATGTCTCCCCCGCAACGGCGCCAAAAGTTCCTTTTGATGCGGCTTGAACTACGTCGGTATTTCCCCAAAGAGGACGGGATGATACAGCACAACTATGTAGGTATTTCCCTTAGTGATGAGACCAATGGTATCTAACCAGTAGGAGAACCACGCAACACTACGTGAATGGCACCTGCACACAAAGAATAAATAATTGCAAACCAACGTAAAAGAGGGGTTGTCAATTCCTCCCGGGTAAAAGATAGGTAAAATTTGTAGTAGATTGGATAAATACATCTCGCGAGAACGCGAGATAAAATAAATAAAAATAAGTTAAAGCAAGGTATTTTTGGGTTTTTGGATTAATAGATCTGAAAATAAAAGCAAATAAAAATAGATCTCGAAGGCAAATATGATAAAGAAGAGACCCGGGGGCCGTAGATTTCACTAGTGGCTTCTCTCGAGAAAAATAGCATACGGTGGGTGAACAATTTACTGTTGGGCAATTGATAGAACTTCAAATAATTATGACGATATCCAGGCAATGATAATTATATAGGCATCACATCCAAGATTAGTAGACCGACTCCTTCCTGCATCTACTACTATTACTCCACACATCGACTGCTATCCAGCATGCATCTAGTGTATTATGTTCATGGAGAAACAGAGTAATGCAATAAGAACGATGACGTGATGTGGACAAGATCTATTCATGTAGGAATAGACCCCATCTTGTTATCATTAATACCAATGATACATACATGTCGTTTCCCCTTCTGTCACTGGGATCGAGCACCGTAAGATCGAACCCATGATAAAGCACCTGTTCCCATGGAAAGAAAAATCGATCTAGTCGGCCTAACTAAACCAAAGATTCAAAGAAGAAATATGAGGCTATAAGTAATAATGCATATAAGAGATCAAAAGACTCAACTAACTTTCATGGATAAAAGTATAGATCTGATCGTAAACTCAAAGATCCCAACAAATACACCGCAAAAAGAGTTACATCAAATAGATCTCCAAGAGACCATTGTATTGAGAATGAAAAGAGAGAGAGGAAGCCATCTAGCTACTAACTACGGACCTATAGGCCTACAATGAACTACTCACGCATCATCAGAGAGGCACCAATGAGGATGATGAACCCCTCTGTGATGGTGTCTAGATTGGGTTTGTGGTTTCTGGAACTTGCGGCGGCTGGAATTGATTTTCGTCGACTCCCCTAGGTTTTCTGGAATATTGGGATATTTATAGAGCAAACAGGTGGTGCGGGAGGCCACCAAGGTGGGCACAACCTACCAGGGCGCGCCTGGGCTCCCAGGCGCGCCCGGCTGGGTTGTGCCCCCTCGAGGCACTCCTCTAGTACTTCTGTCACATCCCTAGTTCTGGTATGACCTAGGCTAGCCCTTCATGTGTGCATCATGTTTAAATTCCATTTAAATTTGAAATGAGGATTTTCGAAACCCTCAGAATCATCTCTGGAAATGACCCAAATAAAAAGTGCTCCAAAAGGCTCCAAGAAAATGTTCATGTTGCTCTCTGAAAATATTGGACAGAGATAAAAATCAAACCAATATTATTAGGAGCTCATAGATATTTATTTTGAGCATTTGGATTTAATGAATAATTATTTGCTTTGGATATATATTTGTTATATATATATAATATGTCCAAAAATTATGTTAGTTGTTGAGGAGCTCTGGAATAATACCACTAGCTCCTGCAAATTTGGCATAAGTAAATAAAATGATTTAGTATTTTCTTAAATCAAAACAAATGTCAGAAAAAATAGAAAACAGAAACAAAAAAAAGGAAAAACCTTACCTGGCCTAACCTGCGGCTTGGCACTGTGCCGGCCCAGCTGTGCTGGCCCAGCCCAACTGGCCACCGCACCGTCTCCCACCTCGCGCCAGTAGGCGAGGCGCGTGCCCGGCGCGCGCGTGCGCTCCGCGCGCCACGCGAGCTGCCTGCCTGTCCTCCCCCTCGTCGCCTGGATGCCCGCGCAACGCCACGCACCGCCCCGCATCACTCTCTCTCTCTCCCGTGGCCTCCCCTCCTCTCCCTCGCTCTCTCTCCCGCGACGCCCAAACGCACCGGAAAGCGCCGCCTCACGCCGACGCGGCCACAGCCTCCCTCTCGCCTCTCCGTCGTGCCACGAGCTCCGTGCCATCGCCCTCGTCCTCTCTGTCAAGCCGGGCATCTCCGAATGCACCGTATCGTCGTCACCGCCGTCGTCTTCATCCTCAGCCACCCGAGATCGCCGGCGACGTTCCGGCTACCCCAAGCCTTCCCCGAGCTCGCCGACCCTGCCGTTGGATTCGCCGTGAGCTCCCACCTCGAATCCCCCTCTCCCCCTTGTCTTTTGCATGCTGCAGCCGCGATTCTGGTCGAGGCCGAACTCCGGCCGCCGCCGCGAGCTTCGCTCCGGCGAGCTCCGCCGCCCCCAAAGCGTCCCGCCTGCTCCCCTGGATGCGGGCGACGACGGGCTACGCCTCGGTGGTCCCCGCATGTCCAGCCGCCGCCCGTAGTGCAACTCCGGCGAAGAACCGCCGCGGCTCGAGGTCATCGCCGGCCGAACTCCGGCGAGGCCGACGTGGCTATCATTAGCTCCTAATCCCGCAGCCTAAACCACCCCACCAGCCGCTGACGCGTGGGCCACCACCCTGACATTTAGTTAGTATTAGATTAGCACTAATTAACCTAGGTTAGTTACCTAGTTAGTCACTAACCCATGGGCCCGGTGCCCACTAATCCTAATTAGGCTAAATAAACCCCCTGTTAACTAACTAAGTCACTGACGTGTGGACCCCACATGTCAGGTTTGACTCGGTCAACTCCTTTGACCTGCTGACGCAATGCTGCTGTCATGTTGACGCAATATATCATTTTCTGGTATTAAAATAAATCAGGAAATTCTAGAAAATGATATAAACTTCAAAAATTCATAGAAATTCAACCGTAGCTCAGATTGAAATAATTTATATATGAAAAATTATCAGAAAAATTCAATCTATCCATCTGTACCATTTTCATGCATGACAAACCATCTATACATGCTGTATATATGAAAACACACTTATGGCATATTTAAGAGCTTAATTTGGAGTTGTATTCGAACCTTGGTTCAAATGGACTTCAACCAAATAAATGCTAGATGCATTAACTCAACCAACATCACATACTCATGCCATGTTCATGCATCATAATGTTGCATATGCTTGTGTTTGATTTCCAACACCGTTCCTTCCCGATAGGTACTGCTCCGGAAAGTGTTCGAGAGTACCTATCAGTGGAGCAGTGCCCCCTGTTGATCTACCAGGCAAAGCAACCCCCCTTGTTCATTCCAATAATATCCTACTTCTCGCTCCTGCTCTCATTTATTGCATTAGGGCAACAACGATTCAACTGCTACTTTATGCTATGGTAGTTGAACCCATTCCTCTGCATGACTTGTCATTGCCACAGTAAATAGTTGAAACCCACTAGCATGTGTAGGAGTTGTTTGAGCCATGTTGTGCTTCTACCATGCCATGCCTGCTATTGCTTAGAGTTGTGTCAGGTCTGATTCATCGGGAATGAATTGGAGTGTTAAGATATGTTCTGGTGCTGAGAGTTAAGCGTGTGAACACGATTTGGTAAAGGTAGCGGCGAGAGGCCATGTAGGAGTACATGGTGGGTTGTCTCATTGGGACCGTCCTTTAGAACTGAGTTCTGTGTAAGTTGTCCAATGACTAGCTACTACCACACATTGGGCTCCGGGCGCTCCAAGCTCTCTCGACTTATTAATCAACTTGATCTCTGTCCAGGAGTTGCAAATAGTTTCTGGTGTTTGTAGTTAGTGCTATTTTTCTACCGAGTGGCACCCGGCAGGGTGGGCTCGGGACAGACTAGGCACAGGTGGCACGGTGTACCAAGTGGCACCCAGATGGTGGGCTTGGGAACCCTGCTCACATCGTTTGGGGCCGTGAGCGACACCCCGGCCGGATCTCCTTGCGGATGGAACCCAAATAGGTGATAGACCTGGACTAGAGTCTTGCGTGGTTAGTTAGGTCGTGGCCGACACCCTAGCCAGGCTTCCGCTTGAAGGTTGCCGAGATACATGACGGGTATATGGTGATAAGTGGTGAGAGCGTGTGTGATGAAGTACACCCCTGCAGGGTTATCATGATCTATTTGAATAGCCGTGTCCTCGGTTATGGACTTCTTGGATGCTTACGTGGTACATAGACAACCTGAAGTGGATACTCTAAAATGCTCAAGATAAGTGTGAGTGCTATGGATGGCCTTCTCGTAGGAGAGACGGGGATGAATCCATAGTAGTGTATTGATGTGGTGATTAGTGGACTCGTGCGCACTGCCTCACCTCAAAGAAGTTTCTCGTTGTCGTAGAACAGAATAGCCACTGAGTCAAAGCTGGCTTGCTGCAACTAAACCCCACATTACCTTCTTGATACAAATGCATGTATGATAGGATCTGACATAAGTCTTGCTGAGTACCTTTGTACTCACGTTTGCTTTACTTATGTTTGTAGATGAGACATTTGTCTCACTAGTAGTACCGCTTGGACTTCGACAAATAGCTTGTTACCTCAGCTACGATCTTGTACCTTGGAGGGACTTGTAGATAGTCAGGCTTCTCGGCCTTTTTCTTTTGTAGTTGTCTGTACTCAGACATGTAATGCTTCCGTTGCTTGTATGCTCTGAATGATGGGTCATGTGACCCCTGTTTGTATTTATGCTATGTGGCTCTTCTGAGCCTTTATCTATATGAGTTGCGTTATGTTGTGATGCCATGTTGTACATCACATACTTGCATGTTATGCGTACGTGTGATGTGTATTGCTATGTGTGGGATCCGACAATCTAGTTGTTTGTCCTTGGCAGCCTCTCTTATGGGGAAATGTAGTCTAGTGCTTCCTTGAGCCATAGTAGTCCGCTACAGCCCGGTTCACCGGACTCCTGCTAGCCCGGCACTACTGCTCAGAACACTTGACTGGCCGGCATGTGTTCCACTTCATTCCTATGTCTGTCCCTTCGGGGAAATGTCACGCGGTGACTTCTAGAGTCCTGTTAGCCCAGTGCTACAGCCCGGATTCATATGTTGTTGACCGACATGCTCGATGTGATTCATGTATGCCTGTCTCCATAGGTCTGTGCCACTTTGGGTTCACGACTAGCCATGTCGGCCCGGGTTCTTTGTCATATGGATGCTAGCGACACTATCATATACATGAGCCAAAAGGCGTAAACGGTCCCGGGCCAGGTAAGGTGGCACCCGTGGGAATACCGTGCGTGAGGCCGCAAAGTGATATGATGCGTTACATGCTAGATCGGTGTGACTTAGGATCGGGGTCCCGACAGCTTTGGTATCAGAGCCTGACTGCCTGTAGGATTTCCAAGCCAACCTGGTCGAAGTTGAGTCTAGAAATTCTTTAGCTATATAGGGGAATTGATTGTGGAAGGGAACGTAAGGCTCTTTTACTCCTTATGCCTCATGCCTTCTGATCTGAGTCATCCTATCTTTCCTACGGGGTTAAGGAACTAGGCTTTCTCTTCCGTCTATCAGGATCATGTGTTACTACTCCGTAGTCCCTTAGGATTGGTTGATCAGAGTCATATCCCAGTTCGAGTACCTCCGGTGTAGTCTGTTTAGTAAAATCTCAGAACCTTGGGTGATGATGTTGAGTTTCATGCTACCCCATCATTTGCAGGATGTCTCATTTTGAGCATTTTACTGCCGTTATGCTGCCGGAATTTGTCCTAGGAGTTTGAGAGATACTAAATTCCTGTGCTATCTTCTGCATCCTATAGTTGATGTTGAATCCATCCTTGTTTTCCTTGGTTTCGTTCTTCAGGATGTTGCCGGTTAATCGAAGTTCTGTTGCTCATAGCCGGAACCACGGAGATGGTAGGGATGAGGATCCTCCCGACCAGTCTTCATTGACAGAGTTCATGTTAGAGATGGAGAAGAACAAGCGAGAGTCTAACCGCTTGTTAGCACGTATTGAGGAGAACACCTCCCGTCAGCACAAAGAGTCAGCGTCCATCTATGATTTCATTGGTCTGAAACCACCTACCTTCCATCATTCCATTGAACCACTCGATGCAGATGACTGGCTACGTAGTATCACACACAAGCTGCGTTCAGCGAACGTAGCTGAAAGTAACAAGGTCACCTACGCTGCATATCATCTGGAAGGTCCTGCTAGTATTTGGTGGCAGAACTATGAGGCTATGCTTCCAGCTGGCCAGAAAACCACCTGGAGAGATTTCACTGAGGCTTTTCGCGAGCATCACATTCCTCAGGCTCTCATTGATCGCAAGAGAGAAGAGTTTTGTAGTTTCACCCAGAGTAAGATGGCTGTTGATGTTTACAGTAGAGAGTTTGAGAACCTCGCCCGCTATGCTACAGAAGAGGTGTCCACGGACGCCAAGAAGCAGGCTAGGTTCCGGAAGGGTCTCAACCCCAAGTTGCGTCGTGATCTCCACTTGCACCATTGCAATACATTCCAGGCTCTTGTGAACAAGGCCATTAATGCAGAGACAACTCAGCTCACCGACGAGGAGTCTCGTAAGCACAACCGTGATTTGGTTTCTTACTCCGGTTCTAGCTCTCAGAAGCGCCGGATTTGGGTTCCGAACTCCGCTCTTCCACCCAGATATTCACCGAGGCCTTCTTGTGTGGCACCTCACCCAGTTCAGTTACATGCTCCACCCAGGCCTATTGGTAGACCGCTTGTCAATGCGGGTCCACGTCCTACTTCAAGGACTTGTTTCACATGCAGAGAGCCAGGACACTATGCCCGTGACTGCTCTCAAACCAACTATGCTCCACCCCAGCCTGAGAAGTCTGTTGGCCGTGGTAAGCCATCACGCAAGATGATTAGTGTCAAGTCAGCTCCCACTGAACGTGGATGTGTGCATCACGTCTCAGCTAAAGACACTCATGATGATCCAGATGTCGTTCTTGGTACACTCCTTGTCAACTGTCATCCAGCTTCGGTTTTGTTTGATACCGGAGCATCCCATTCCTTCATTTCCGAAAGTTATGCCAGCTTGCATAACATATCCTTTTGTGATATGTCCTCTCCACTAGTAATTCAAACTCCTGGATCCAAATGGCAAACTTATAGTGTAAGCCATGGTAATGAAATCCTTGTTGATAGACTTGTATTCCTTGCATCACTTATAGCCCTCAAGTTTACGGATATTAACATCATCTTGGGTATGGACTGGATGAAAGCTCATTATGCCAAGATTGATTGTTACACTAGGTCTATTCAGCTTACACACCCATCTGGCAAGATAGTCACCGTCTCCACTAGGGTTGCAAAGCGTCAGCTCTATTCTCTTAATGCCAACCCTCTTCCAGACCTTGAAGATATCCCGGTAGTCCATGACTTTCCGGATGTTTTTCCAGAGGAACTGCCAGGTATTCCACCTGACAGAGATGTAGAATTTGTCATAGATCTTATCCTAGGAACCGCTCCGATCTCTAGGAGACCTTACAAGATGGCACCCTTAGAACAAGCTGAGCTTAAGAAACAACTCGATGAATCCTTGCAAAAGGGTTTCATCCGTCCTAGTTCTTCTCCCTGGGCTTGCCCCGTTCTCTTCGTCAAGAAGAAGGATGGTACGGACCGGATGGTTGTAGATTATCGTCCCGTTAATTCGGTCACGATAAAGAACAAGTATCCGCTCCCCAGGATCAACGACCTGTATGATCAGCTCGCTGGATCCTCAGTCTTTTCCAAGATGGATTTGAGGTTAGGTTACCACCAAGTCAAGATCAAAAATGGGGACATTCCTAAGACGGCTTTTGTCACTCATTATGGTCAGTACGAGTACACCGTCATGTCCTTTGGTCTAACCAACGCTCCAGCTACTTTCTCTCGCTTGATGAACTCGATCTTCATGGAGTACTTAGATAAGTTCGTCATGGTTTACCTCGATGATATCCTTATTTGCTCAAAGAACGAGGAAGAGCATGCCGAACATCTTAGACTTGTGCTAGGAAAACTCAGAGATCACCGCCTTTATGCCAAGTTCTCCAAGTGCGAATTTTGGTTGCCAGAAGTGACCTATCTCGGCCACGTAATCTCTGGTAAGGGCATTGCTGTCAATCCCGAAAGAGTTCAGGCCATTCTTGATTGGACTCCGCCTGAAACAGTTAAGCAAGTTAGGAGTTTCCTTGGTCTAGCCAGTTATTGTCGCTGATTCGTTGAGAACTTCTCCAAAGTGGCCAAACCTCTCACGGAACTTCTCAAGAAAGATAAAAAGTTTGAGTGGTCCCCACAGTGTGAGCACAGTTTTCAGGAACTGAAAAGACGCTTGACTTCTGCTCCCACACTTGTGCCACCAGATTTCACTAAGGACTTTGTTATCTATTGTGATGCCTCACGACAAGGACTAGGTTGCATTCTTATGCAAGATCGCCATGTGATTGCCTATGCATCTCGACAGTTGCATCCACATGAGGAGAATTATCCTACACATGATCTAGAGCTTGCAACCGTAGTCTATGCACTTGAGACCTGGTGACATTACCTTCTTGGTAAACGTTGCGAGATTTACAGCGATCACCAGAGTCTCAAATATATCTTCACCCAACCAGATTTGAACCTTAGGCAAAGACGTTGGCTGGAGTTGATCTCAGATTACAACTTAGGGATTACCTACACCCCAGGCAAGGGGAATGTCATGGCTGATGCGCTAAGTCGTAAGTCCTATTGCAACAATCTCATGTTGCAGCAGGGCCAACCACTTCTCCATGAGGAATTATGTAAGCTTAACCTCCACCTTGCTCCTCACGGATTCCTTTCTACCTTGGTGGCGAAACCTACTCTTGTGGATCAGATCATCTCTACTCAGAAGCAGGATACGGGAATTTCCCGGATCAAGAGAAACATTAACAAAGGAGTTTGTGGTAGTTTCTCTATAGATGATCGTGGTGTTGTTTTATTTGAGAGTCGCTTGGTGGTTCCCAAGAATCAACAACTTCGACAATTAATCCTTAAGGAGGCGCATGAATCTCCTCTCACGATTCATCCTGGTAGTACTAAGATGTATCAGGACCTACGCCAGAGGTTCTGTTGGACTAGGATGAAGAGAGAAATTGCTCAATTTATTGCTAACTGTGACATTTGTCATCGCGTGAAGGCAGAGCATCAGAGACCTGCTGGCACCCTTCAACCTTTAGCTATTCCTGAGTGGAAATGGGATAAAGTTGGTATGGACTTCATCCCCGGCTTTCCCAGGACCAAGAAAGGGAATAATCCTATCTTCGTAGTCATTGATCGTCTTTCCAAAGTGGCTCACTGTCTGTAGGATCGAAAGTATGTCTAGAGGGGGGGGGGGTGATTAGACTACTTGAACAAATAAAAACTTAACCTTTTCCCAATTTTAGTTCTTGGCAGATTTTAGCTATTATAGGACAAGTCAAGCAATCATCACACAATTCAAGCAAGCATGCAAAGAGTATATTGGCAGCAGAAAGTAAAGCATGCAACTTGCAAGAATGTAAAGGGAAGGGGTTGGAGAATTCAAACGCAATTGGAGACACGGATGTTTTTCCCGTGGTTCGGATAGGTGGTGCTATCCTACATCCACGTTGATGGAGACTTCAACCCACAAAGGGTAACGGTTGCACGAGTCCATGGAGGGCTCCACCCACAAAGGGTAACGGTTGCGCGAGTCCACACAGGGTTCCACCCACGAAGGGTCCACGAAGAAGCAACCACCCACAAAGGGTCCACGAAGAAGCAACCTTGTCTATCCCACCATGGCCATCGCCCACACAGGACTTGCCTCACTAGCGGTAGATCTTCACGAAGTAGGCGATCTCCTTGCCCTTACAAAATCCTTGGTTCAACTCCACAATCTTGTCGGAGGCTCCCAAGTGACACCTAGCCAATCTAGGAGACACCACTCTCCAAGAAGTAACAAATGGTGTGTAGGTAATGAACTCCTTGCTCTTGTGCTTCAAATGATAGTCTCCCCAACACTCAACTCTCTCTCATAGGATTTGGATTTGGTGGAAAGAAGATTTGAGTGGAAAGCAACTTGGGAAGGCTAGAGATCAAGATTCATATGGTAGGAATGGAATATCTTGGTCTCAACACATGAGTAGGTGGTTGTCTCTCAGAACATATGAGTAGGAATTGTGTATGTGTTCTGATGGCTCTCTCCACGAGTGAAGATGATGTGGAGGGGTATATATAGCCTCCACACAAAATCCAACTGTTACACACAGTTTTCCAATCTCGGTGGGACCAAATCAACAAACTCGGTCGGACCGAAAATGTAAACCTAGTGACCGTTGGAGATTTTCGGTGGGACTGACATGCAACTCGGTAGGACCGATATGGTTAGGGTTTGGGCATAACGTAATCTCGGTGAGACCGATTACACAAACTC
This sequence comes from Triticum urartu, assembly GCF_003073215.2. Classification (NCBI taxonomy): domain Eukaryota; kingdom Viridiplantae; phylum Streptophyta; class Magnoliopsida; order Poales; family Poaceae; genus Triticum; species Triticum urartu. The sequence goes on from NC_053026.1 coordinate 68,722,582, forward strand.
GGTGAGACCGATTTTGGGAATTAGCTAACCAGAGAGTTGGTTAGGCAAACTCGGTGGGACCGATTTGCTCTTTCGGTGAGACCGAAAAGTTACAAAAAGGAAACACTGAATTTACATTGCAATCTCGGTGGGACCGATTCGCTCTTTCGGTGAGACCGAAAAGTTATGAAAGGGAAACAGAGAGTTTGCAATCCCATCTCGGTGAGACCGAGATCCCTATCGGTAGAACCGAATTGCTAGGGTTTGGCAGTGGCTTATGACAAATGAAACTCGGTGGCGCCGGATAGGAAGAATCGGTAGGACCGAGTTTGGCTTAGGGTTTAGGTCATATGTGGATATGGGAAAGTAGTTGAGGGTTTTGGAGCATATCACTAAGCACACGAAGCAAGAGGCTCATTAAGCAACACCTCATCCCTCCTTGATAGTATTGGCTTTTCCTAAAGACCCAATGTGATCTTGGATCACTAAAATATAAAATGAAGAGTCTTGAGCTTTTGAGCTTGAGCCAATCCTTTGTCCTTAGCATTTTGAGGGTTCCACTTTCACATCCATGCCATGCCAATCATTGAGCTTTCCTAAAATAATCATCTTGGAATAGCATTAGCTCAATGAGCTATATGTTGTTATGAATTACCAAAACCACCTAGGGATAGCTGCACTTTCAATCTCCCCCTTTTTGGTAATTGATGACAACATATAGATCAAAGCTTCGACAAATGATAATAAGCATGAAATATATCGTCGCTTTGAGAAGTATGTGATAAGTAAGAGCTCCCCCTAAATTTGTGCATATTTAAAATTTGCTTTGGACTGCAAATGCACAAGGAGTTAGAGTCATGGGTTACTCTTCCATGTCACATACATCTTGGTGGAGCGCTTAAAATGATAAGAATGAAATACATGCACTCATCATCAAGAATAGTGAATGATCACATAAGATAGATAAGATAATAGCATTAAGCAAGCATTAAGTGTAGCTTATGATCAAACACATGATCATCAATGTCTCACAGATAATGACGTAGTATCTCAAGCACTCAAAAGCAAAGAAGTTCGAGAAACCACCAAATAAAGCAAGAGAGAAAAAAACAACACTCTCTCTCTCGAAGCCTATGATCTATACATTTTTCTCCCCCTTTGGAAACAAGTTACCAAAAAGTTCCTAGAAAATGCATAGTGCTAGATCGACGCTCAGGCTTGATCTTCAGGTGGTGGTGGAGTCCGGATCACACCAAGGACGAAGGCTTCCGTAGACGCTGAAGTAGACGCTGGAGTTGGAGCTGAAGTAGATGCTGGAGCTGGTGGAACCGAGGCTGTAGCTGGTGCTGAAGTGGTGGCTCTGGTGTCGGCAACTGGCACGGCAGATGACCTCGGACCTCGTGGCACTCTGGCAAAGGCATTAGTGGTAGTCCTGCCTCTCCTCTCTTGCATGCCATCCTGGAGCTGCTCCACTGCAGTCTGAATCTCTGTCACCTTGACATCCAAGTCATAGAACTTTTGTTCCATGATTCTCTCTAGGCTTGCCTGGTTTTGAGTTAGGGTGGCTAGTCCTTTCTCAATCCGCAGGGCGGATGCAATCAGGTAACCAAGCTGCTCTTGTTTAGTTTTCAAGAAATACTCAGATGCCTCCTCTTGAGTTGGCATCTTGGCAGCTTTCTCCTTCCTTGCCTTCTCCTTCTTGGCTTGTGCTTGTGCAGATGATGGTTCATTCTCAGTCATAACAACTTGATTATCTTCAAAATCTGGACGGATGGGCAAGTGTTCCTTGTCCAACAATGTAGGATCTAGAAGTAGATGTGTCTAGAGGGGGGGTGATTAGACACTTAGTGCTAAAGTTGCAATTTTTAATCTTTTTCGGTTTAAGTGGAGTTTAGGAACCATTTCAACACACACAATACATATCAAGCAAGCATGCAAAGAGTATATGAGCAGTGGAATGTAAAGCATGCAACTTGCAAGATTGTAAAGGGAAGGGTTTGGAAAGATCAAACGCAATTGGAGACACGGATGTTTTTCCCGTGGTTCGGATAGGTGGTGCTATCCTACATCCACGTTGATGGAGACTTCAACCCACGAAGGGTAACGGTTGCGCGAGTCCACACAGGGCTCCACCCAAGGGCAACGGTTGCGCAAGTCCACGAAGGGCTCCACCCACGAAGGGTCCACGAATAAGCAACCACCCACAAAGGGTCCACGAAGAAGTAACCTTGTCTATCCCACCATGGCCATCGCCCATGAAGGAAGTCTTCTGGTAGTTCAGGAAGTGTGCCCACAGTAGTATCTATCAGTAGTGTCTTCTGGTAGTTCAGGAAGTGTGCCCACAGTAGTATCTATCAGTAGTGTCTTCTTCAGTAAACTGGGTGGAGAGAGACCTAGCAGCTTAGATAAAACTGGTAGTGCCCTGAAGTTCGTTACAATGGCTATACTAGGGGCATCCATGGGAGTACAATCTCTGTTGGAAGACGAACTGCTTCTGCTGAAATACTTGCAAAATAACAACTTGGGTAGAGCACGAAGAGGGCAGACAAGGTTGTGGTCATATTTATAGATCACCAACCGAGGTTGCCTCACTCCTAAACCGAGTAGGTGAAGCAGATCCAAGTAGCCCAAGGAAATCACTAGATTTTGACTTCCTGAGGCTTGTGGCATCAGAACTTGGACCAAATCTGGATAAGACTCGGGCTTGTTGTTGTTGTTACATGCTAAAAGACGGATCTTTTCTGCCAGAACACCGATCCTGTTTGCTTCTCCGAGATCCCCTCCGGTTCCGGGAAGGGGGGAAGAAAGAGCACTAACCGTTGGCTGCCGGCACGAGCAGATTGGGTGCGGCCTGGGGAGGAGGAGCACATCCACGGAGCTCCGCCGGCGCATACCAGGAGGGGAGCGTTCCGCCTCGAGCTGACCATCCACCACGGAATCAGGTGGTACTGTGGGATCCATCAGTCCCACGGCGGCCGGCGGCGGTTCTGGGTGGAGGATAGGACCGAGAGTACAGCTGGGGAAGACTTGCCGAGGTCGGGAGGGAAGGGGAGGCGGCGAGGTGCGAACGATGCGTGCGGCAGCGCTCTGCTGTATTGGGGGGCGGCAGCGCTCTGTGGGAGGCGGACGGTGCCAGAGGGGAAGGGGACTCATCTATACATTTTTTTTTGAGGAATGGGACTCATCTATACATACCAGGCCATGGGCAGCCCGGCCGAGCTGATCGTACCGTCGGGCCGGGCTCGGGCCTGGACATTGAGCCCGACAGGCATACCGGCCCGGGCTCGGGCCTACGAAAAACATGATTTTAGTCGTAGTCGGACCGGGCCGACCGGGCCATGTCAAGCTTGTTCAGGCTTGGGCTCAATCTAGTAGGCCCGAAGGTCGGGCCGGACCGGACTCAAGCCTGGGTTTTCAACATCGGCTTTTTTTAGCTCGGCCCGGCCCGACATATGCTTAGGTATATCACTCATCTAATCTTCGTATCTTTGTTATTTTAAAAAATCTCTATTCTTTATTAGGACAATAAAACTAAGCCCGAGAGTATCTCTAGCAGATCCCGTAAACCGGGTCATTCGGCAAAACAACCATCGGGTTTACCGGACGAAGGCTATTTTGCCGTCCCGAACAGATCCAGTACATTTGACCATCCTAGATATTTTTTTTGTGGGATTAATCCCAACCCAATTCCGCCATATCTACAAACTACCCGACTTGCCCTTGTTTTTGCCGGATCCCCTTTTTCCTTGGCACGAATCAACTTCCGGTTCCTTCCGTTCCCGCCTCTCATGCCGCTGTCGCCTCCAACCTCACCATCCCGCCTCGCAGCGCCAAAAACCGACTATATGGAATATCCGCAGCCGCTGGGTGCCAAATATCATGCGTCGCCGCCACCTCCAATGTCGCTGCTCCGTCCGCCCGCACCTTTCATGTCGGCGCCGCCCCAACTCCTTCCCCCGCCGCCATGAAGAGGAAGCGGCGGGGGAACCATCTCGTCCAAGGGGGCGCAGCCGGCGTGACACCACCCTCTTTCGGCGCCGCTCCGGTTCCTCCCGTCAAGGCCGCAGGCGGGAGTAAGAAGACCGCCTCCACCGACCCCGTCGGTGCACGGGCGAAGCCCCAGAGGAAGAAGGCGACTGCGTCAAGAGGTCGGCCTCCTCCTCCGCCTCTGGCGGGCCACGGCCTCCCCATTCATGGCAACTCTACGGACGTCACACCTACCACGTGTTCGATGAAATGACCGGGAGGTAAAAAATCTTCATTTTCTCCGGTTATCTTTCCTTCACCCGTTGGAACACTTGTTTGAGCTTTGCCCATCAAATTTTGTAGACAAAGTGTGACATCCACATATACCGAGATGTTGGCCAAGTGTGCGACAGATTTGAGTTGCCCCTTAATGATTTTGATGCGCCTCATGTGGAGGTCGAGGCGGAGGTGGATCAAGTGAATGACGGTGGTGATGAAGTGCAAGTGATCGACGAGGCCGACTATGATGCTAGGGTGGGGAGGACCGGCGACTACACAGAGAGGAAGTATGTGTGCTTGATTCAAGCATGGGAGAGTGTCTCACTTGACGCCGTGGTCGACAAGATCAAAGCTATAAAAATTATTGGCAAAGGATCAAGGACAAATACCACCAAATCATGTCGTTCCCTTCCGACCGGATCTTGAAATCACTTCAAGGTTGTTGGGACATCATCAACAAAACTTGTGGCCGTTGGAGTGGGTGCTTGGAGCAAGTGCAGAATGCACCTCAAAGTGACGCCATTATTGATGATTATGCGAGTATTTCTTCATCTTGTTGCCTTTGGTTAATGACCCACAAGTATAGGGGATCAATTGTAGTCCTTTCAATAAGTAAGAGTGCCGAACCCAACGAGGAGCGGAAGGAAATGACAAGCGGTTTTCAGCAAGGTATTCTCTGCAAGTGTTGTAAGTAACAGTGATAGATAGTTTTGTAGCAAGATAATTCGTAACAAGTAACAAGTAGCAGTAGTAATAAAGGTGCAGTAATGTGGCCCAATCTTTTTTATAACAAAGGACAAGCCAGAATGCTCTCTTATAATAAGCAAAGAGTTCTGGAGGACACGTGGGAGTTGTCATCTAGTCATGTTCATCATGTTTAGTTGATTCGCGTTTGTTACTCTGATAATTTGATATGTGGGAGGATGAGGGAGTCCTGGATTAAGGGGTCCTCGGGCGGACGGATTACCCGTTATAGGCCGAACTGGTGGGCCGTGAAGATCGCCACAGAAGATTATCCCTCGTATCCGGATAGGACTCCTATATGTGTAGAATGGCAAGTTTAAAGTCCGGATGTAATGTTTCCTTCCTCTGCATGATGGTTATGTACAACCCTAGGTCCCTCCAGTGCATATATAAACCGGAGGGTTTAGTCCGTAGGGACAATCACAATTACCATAGGCTAGACTTCTAGGGTTTAGCCTTATCGATCTCGAGGTAGATCAACTCTTGTAATCCTCATATTCATCAAGATCAATCTAGCAGGAAGTAGGGTATTACCTCCATTAAGAGGGCTCGGACTTGGGTAAACATTGTGTCCTTGTCTCCCCTTGTTACCATCGATCCTCAGATACATAGTTCGGGACCCCCTACCCGACATCCGCCGGTTTTGACACCGACATTGGTGCTTTCATTGAGAGTTCTGCTGTGTCGTCGACAGAAGGATTGATGGCTCGCTTCGTCATCAGCGACAGCGCCACCCCCGGGAGATCTTCCTTCCCGGTCAGCTTTTCGTGTTTGGCGGCTTCGTGCTACACGCCAGCTCGGATGGCCGCCTTGAGCAGGTTGACAGCTATGCCCTTGGTCATCAGATCAAGTTTGGAAGTCTGAATTACGTTGCCGACACCCAATGAGATTTGATCGTCGAAGGATTCGCATCCCAGGAGGGGAGCGTTCCGCCTCGAGCTGACCGTCCACCACGGAATCAGGTGGTACTGTGGGATCCATCAGTACCACGGCGGCCGGCGGCGACCCAGATGCTGTGAGACGGTGGTATCGTGGTTGGGGGTGGGGCGGTGTTCTGCGGGTGCGGGTCTGCTGATGTAGGGTTTCTTTTTTCTTTTTTGAGACGGAGGAAGGGGCGTTCGCTGAAAGTCTTTGAGGTTCGAATTTTCAATAAAGCTATATGCACTGCATTTTAGAACAGAGAGAACATACGGCAGTTGCTAACACTTACGTGGAAGATTTATGTGTAGGAGGAGTGGCTGTTCTGTTAAATGACATGGCAAAACTGACACTCTCAGATGCCGATCTAACGGTTTTACGGCGTTCATCGGGAAAAGGCTTGTGGCAAACGTTTGTCGGATAATGATTTACGGACACATGCATTGCATTGGTACGTGCCCCCTCTCTCACGCACACGCACCCTCCCGAGTCCTCTCGCACCCACCGTCTATCTGCAGGTAGACGTCACACACATATGTGCTCTTCACACACATCCTCAGAACTTCTAAAAAAAAAGACGTCGCGCACATTTTATTTTAGCACACACGCCACACACTTATATTATTACTCTTGTGCCGAACGTTCTTTGGGCATAGTATATTGTACTCTCACGAAGAGAAGCGGTGCACACACGCACTAGTTCTCTCACACCCACTCGCGGGTACACGTAGAAGCGCATTTTTTTGAAGCTGGTACAACAAAATCACTCCACTATATATATATAAGCAGGAGCCTTAGCGCTTGCTTTACTATGGTTCCTCTCGTTCACTCTCTCATGCTCTCCGGATATAAGCAAGACATAGGTGGCCACACTCTCTCTCAGCTCACGGCTGGTCACAAATCCGGCCGGGCAACCTCGACCGGGGCAGGGGTGTAGGTGCATTGTTCAAGCTGTCGTTGGCGGCGAGGGAGGAGACCAACGGCTGCCCGCGCGTCCCGATCGGCGGCCGTGTCGTTCTCTCCGAGAGAGCGCCGGCTTCGGAGGGCCTCCGACCCCTTCTTCCTCCCTGCAGTATTGTGGCCAAGATGTGGCCTCCCGACGCCGTCTTTGCCACATGCCGACGACCCTCAGGTATATATTCCTTCGAAACCTGCCTTGCTCTACTGCCCCACCCCACTTGGCTTCGTGTGGATCTTTTTCTACTTCTGTCCGCTATTCCAAAGCCACCTAGACTTTTACTATTATTAGAGGTAAAGCTAGTTCATACAGTCGACTCTAAGAGTTGGTTCAAACAGGGAAGAAAGTGGAAAAGCTGTAGCATGAATCTAGGATTTGGTTCTAAGAGGAAACAGGGTAAAGTAGTAGATACTGGCTACCCAACCGGTCTCTTGGTTGAAAAGACGAAGAAAACATGGTGGATGGCGAAGGGTGGGGGAAGTGGACCTATCTCTTGGTTGAAAAAGGAAAGGAAGTGATGGATGTTGGGGGACAACACAAATGAGAATGAGCAGGTCTAGATTTCCTGTGCTCACATAGGAAAATGTCGCCGAGGAGATAAAAAATGGGACAAATGCAGACATGCTGCCTGAGTGTTTGCTGCTCTCGGCAACCACATCTGCCTCACCACTTTATGCCCCTGCTGTCCCTACGCCCATATCGATACCGTTAATGTAAAATCACATGAAGCATTAAGCAATGCCACCTAATGTCACTATAAGTAATGGTCTAGTGCCGTCGATAAATTGAAGTAATGCCATCACCATTTTATGAAGTGCTTCCGTCTTGCTTTATTTCCCATGAATTGTGTTTTTTCAGTTACACTTAAATCTCACACCGCTAACATTGCTTCATCCCAGTGGAACTGCACAAATTTGATTGCACACTTACTAACCATGTGCTACTCTCATGACAGTAATACTAATGCTACTAGTTAAATGCCGTGCGTTGCTACGGGCGACGATGCAATCTCTAGCTATCACATGCTTTTTTACACCAATATTTTACTTGTTGAGCCTATTCATGAATCCCAAAAATATGACATAACATGTTCTTCGTTACCTTGTCAGACATATGCGCGCACGTGTGTGTGCGCACGCACGCGCATAGAATAATGCTGTTGTGAGTGGTTATTTTTATAGAAGCGATCTAGGATGCCATGAAGTAAGGTAACACTTTATCTCTAATTTTTTCTCTAAAAATAAGTGAACGCTGAAAACCAAACATTTTCCAATACCTAAAATGGAAGATATTGCATCCACCATAAGATTGGCAGGCATAGGAATTTAAACGTTGGTAACACACACTATTTTGCTATGCTAGTATGAAAGACTTAAACAGAAAAGTATCGTGTAGCTTTATAGGCCACAGGAGAGCACGATTTTCCATTATCATGGTGCGACGATGAGGCCACAGAATCACCACAAACATCACAAGATGACGAGGCCATAGCAACACCACAAACATCAAGTTAACCAAATACCTCTTCATTGCGGACTGGGCATGCCTGAATGAAAACAAAACTACATATCGTAAAAATCACAGAATCCTCCTAATATCAAATATAGGATTGCAGACCAAGATATCAACAATCTATATGCATCAAATGAAATTCAAACATTGTGTGTACTGAAATAGCACATTTGGTATCTGGGTACTGCGTTTCCCTGAGACATATAGCAGATTTATATTAGCATTCAACATCTATTCATAGAAGACAAAATCTGGCTCGGCTTCTATAGTTTGATTTGCAGAGCACACATCTGCAAGGATATACCACAAGTTATATGTTTGTCTTGAGTTACAGAATGATGGGCAATTCTCAGAGTAAAAGTAACTGTAACATGCCTCTCATTATTCTTTTTGCTGGAGAAGAAGTCACATTATTTGGTTCTAAAGGGCACCGGATAGCATATCAGGTCATCCGCTAATCCTGTGGTTTAAGTTCCTATTTCCTACTACTTCACCGATTGCTTGTAATTGTTAGAAAAATGAGATCTCTGCATCTACCAGCAGCCTGCAGCCGCCGGCCACCGCTACGCCACCCACTGGCCACCGAAAAACTTCAATCACTGCCCATGGCCGAACAGCAGCACGGTGACATGGCTAACCATGAGGTCGCCACCCCACCACTACTGCACCCCACGCACACGCAGGCGCGGAACTGCAACAACAAGCAGTGGCTACCCAGCCTTAGCCGGCCAGCCCGCAAACAGGTAAGTGAGCTTCTTCTTTAAATTCAGCTAAATCTTTACAAGCTACATAGGTAGTTTTCTTCCATAAATTTAACTTAGGTCTTCCTCTGTCCGTCTCACTGTTACCAATTTGGTTGTTTACTTCATATCATGATAATAAATAAAGTACAATAATGGTGAAACTGTATTTTGGTATAGCTTCTTTTGTATATATTACTCACCAGATCTTGTAACAAATGGGAATAGAACAACCATCCTAAACACCCTGTACTAAACCCCTCTACCCACAAACTTGCGGCCGAAGCACAGCAATAAGAAACATACTTCTTCTACGTAGCCAAAAAAAGAGAGAGAACAGAAAGATGGAAGAAGAGGAAGGAGAGGAGAACAAAGCTAGAAAATAGGAAATTACAAGGAGATCTGGATGACAAACCTGTAACGAAGCATGGCAGATCGATCCAGGTCAGACCCCTAGCAGCCAAATATCCTAAATTTCACATGATTGTGTCCTGCAGATCACTACTTCTCAAGTAATGCTAATGCCCATCGGATCAACATGCTCAGACTAACACTAAAAATAATAAGAAGAAAAAATCAGATCATAGGAATTAAATTCTGTTATGACTAATAAAAGTTTGATTCGCATCTACACCAGTTACATTGAACTTTGAACAAAAAACATGGGGAAAATCCACTTCTGCCTAGTGTAACTCATATTCAGATGTACTGTAAAACATGGGAGAAGTAACTAATAAAGCTGAGAAGTTAGAATCACAGTCACATTGAACTTAGAATAGAGACTACAACACATGAAGAGGCAAAACTTACAGTGAATTTGGCACGAAAATACATCTACTGAGTATAATTAAGTGAAGAACCTGTACACTGTAAAAGAATGTAAGCGACACTGTGAAAACAACAGGTACTGCCTACTAATACTTTTGATTGCTGACTTGAGATTATAACCTATCCTAACACAAACTAAACTGAAAATTGAAGTAGAAAAGTAAGTCCTAACTACTGTAACTTCAGAGTGCTGCAAGTGTAAAAAATCAACAAGAAAATTTAGTGAGACCGTAATGACAAACCTGTAGTTTATTTGCTTGAGGAGTTTGAGGTTTTCGTCCTTTGGATCAATTCTGGTCAAGAACTGCCGGTGCCTAATACATCATCAAGAATTTTGGTATCCTGTGACACTTTAGAAGCAAAAAAAGCTAAAACCGTTCACAAAGTATAGTGAACCCAAGTCATTCTCGTTGCATCCACTACCAGAATTTAGGCAGTTGCCGACGGGCATATCTATGCTGACGGCCCCCGTCGGCATATATGGTCTTACCCCGACGGCACAACTAAAGCCGTCGGCGTATAACCATCTATGCCGACGGGGGCCGTCGGCATAGATAAGCCGTCGGCGTTTCTCCGAATATACCGACGCGGGACGTCGGCATAGAGCAGGCCGTCGGCATATCACGTGGCCCGTCTACCCGTGCGGCGACGGCAGTTTGACGGCGTCAGGCTACGCCGATGGGCTAACGGTGGCCATCGGCATAGTTACGCCGACGTCATCGATCCACCGCGCCGCCACGTCATCGATCCGCGTCGTTCGCCGGTCCCGTGGGGTGGCATTTCTATGCCGACGGCTAGTCCGTCGGCATAGGCCTGGCCCACGTTTTTGCCACGTCATTGATCCCCGCCCTATGCCATGTCATCAATCCAGGGCTCTACCGTTCCATGGCCGTAGCTATGCCGACGGCTAGGCCGTAGGCATAGATTTCTAATAATATTTTTATATTTTTTGTATTTTCTCTTATTATTTTTTATTTTTTTCCAATACTAATTTCATTAACTTAAATGTACAGAAAACATATATCGATGGCCCCCCACACGGGCCTTCTTCCGTCGTGTCATGGAGAGGTTAGACGGGACGGGCCGGGTACCTGTGGGGGGTAGCAATGCCGCCAGGTGTTGCGGTGGGCCCTCCTACGGTTGTGGAAACATTGGCAGGCGCAGACACGCGGCTCCGGGGTGTGCCCCCTCCCCCCTCACGGGCGTCGATGCCGCCGTGCCCCGGGGGGGGGGGGGGGAACGGCCACGTCGGGCCGACGCAGAGGGAATCTTGGGGTGGGTTGTGCCGGGACTGTGTTGGGGGGTGTACCTATGGCTGGGCTATGACAACAAGGTGAAAAGGTCCACCGGTCAAACTACGTCCAGCGAAAGTCAAAGGGATAGACCTGGCGGTCGTCTATGTCAGGGTTAGACAGGACGGGGTACCTGGGGGGTAGCAATGCCGCCAGGTGTTGCGGTGGCCCTCCTACGGTTATATAAGCATGGTGGCAGGCGTAGGCACCCGGCACGCGGCTTGTATGAGGTCCCGGTGCGACGCTCCGGTGGCATTGCTACCCCCCTAGGGCCCCCGTCCCGCCAAACCCTGTAGCGTTTGACCACGGGATCTACCCCTTTGACTTTGCACGGACAGGCTTTGAGCAGTAGACGTATCCACCCGGTTGTCTAAGGTCAACCCAGATGTTGCACCAAAGTGTTCCTATGGGCTGACCTATCGCAACCAGGTGGAAGAGTCCACCGGTCAAAGCCCGTTCGACGAAAGTCAAAGGGCTAGATCTACTGGTCAACTGGGATTCGGGGTGTCCTTCGGGGTATAGCTATGCCACCGAAACATCGCACGGGTACTGATGCATGTGTGAAAGTGTTCTGGCATGTGTAGACGCCCGTCTTGGGGCTCCGTGGTGTGGCCCCCCTCCACGGAAGGCAGAGCAGCCGTCACTTAGAGGGGGGATGGTGCGGGTGCGGTGGAACCGGAGGGAATCTAGTGTTGGGTTGGGTCCAGACCGTGTTCGGGAATGTTCCTATGGGCTGACTTATCGCAACCAGGTGGAAGAGTCCACCGGTCAAAGCCCGTCCGGGAAAAGTCAAAGGGCTAGATCTACTGGTCAACTGGGATTCGCGGTGGCCTTCGGGGTGTAGCTATGCCACCGAAACATTGCACGGGTCTCGATGCATGTGTGAAAGTGTTCTGGCATGCGTAGACGCCCGTCTTGGGGCTCCGTGGTGTGGCCCCCCTCCACGGAAGGCAGAGCAGCCGTCACTTAGAGGGGGGGATGGTGCGGGTGCGATGGAACCGGAGGGAATCTAGTGTTGGGTTGGGTCCAGACCGTGTTCGGGAATGTTCCTATGGGCTGACTTATTGCAACCAGGTGGAAGAGTCCACCGGTCAAAGCCCGTCCGGCGAAAGTCAAAGGGCTAGATCTACTGGTCAACTGGGATTCGCTGTGGCCTTCGGGGTGTAGCTATGCCACCGAAACATCGCACGGGTCCTGATGCATGTGTGAAAGTGTTCTAGCATGCGTAGACGCCCGTCTTGGGGCTCCGTGGTGTGGCCCCCCTCCACGGAAGGCAGAGCAGCCGTCACTTAGAGGGGGGATGGTGTGGGTGCGGTGGAACCGGAGGGAATCTAGTGTTGGGTTGGGTCCAGACCGTGTTCGGGGATGTTCCTATGGGCTGACCTATCGCAACCAGGTGGAAGAGTCCACCGGTCAAAGCCCGTCCGGCGAAAGTCAAAGGGCTAGATCTACTGGTCAACTGGGATTCGGGGTGGCCTTCGGGGTGTAGCTATGCCACCGAAACATCGCACGGGTCCCGATGCATGTGTGAAAGTGTTCTGGCATGCGTAGACGCCCGTCTTGGGGCTTCGTGGTGTGGCCCCCCTCCACGGAAGGCAGAGCAGCCCGTCACTTAGAGGGGGGATGGTGCGGGTGCGGTGGAACCGGAGGGAATCTAGTGTTGGGTTGGGTCCAGACCGTGTTCGGGAATGTTCCTATGGGCTGACTTATCGCAACCAGGTGGAAGAGTCCACCGGTCAAAGCCCGTCCGGCGAAAGTCAAAGGGCTAGATCTACTGGTCAACTGGGATTCGCGTGGCCTTCGGGGTGTAGCTATGCCACCGAAACATCGCACGGGTCCCGATGCATGTGTGAAAGTGTTCTGGCATGCGTAGACGCCCGTCTTGGGGCTCCGTGGTGTGGCCCCCCTCCACGGAAGGCAGAGCAGCCGTCACTTAGAGGGGGGATGGTGCGGGTGCGGTGGAACCGGAGGGAATCTAGTGTTGGGTTGGGTCCAGACCGTGTTCGGGGATGTTGCTATGGGCTGACCTATCACAACCAGGTGGAAGAGTCCACCGGTCAAAGCCCGTCCGGCGAAAGTCAAAGGGCTAGATCTACTGGTCAACTGGGATTCGGGGTGGCCTTCGGGGTGTAGCTATGCCACCGAAACATCGCACGGGTCCCGATGCATGTGTGAAAGTGTTCTGGCATCGTAGACGCCCGTCTTGGGGCTCCGTGGTGTGGCCCCCCTCCACGGAAGGCAGAGCAGCCGTCACTTAGAGGGGGGATGGTGCGGGTGCGGTGGAACCGGAGGGAATCTAGTGTTGGGTTGGGTCCAGACCGTGTTCGGGGATGTTCTATGGGCTGACCTATCGCAACCAGGTGGAAGAGTCCACCGGTCAAAGCCCGTCCGAGCGAAAGTCAAAGGGCTAGATCTACTGGTCAACTGGGATTCGGGGTGGCCTTCGGGGTGTATAGCTATGCCACCGAAACATCGCACGGGTCCCGATGCATGTGTGAAAGTGTTCTGGCATGTGTAGACGCCCGTCTTGGGGCTCCGTGGTGTGGCCCCCCTCCACGGAAGGCAGAGCAGCCGTCACTTAGAGGGGGGATGGTGCGGGTGCGGTGGAACCGGAGGGAATCTAGTGTTGGGTTGGGTCCAGACCGTGTTCGGGAATGTTCCTATGGGCTGACTTATCGCAACCAGGTGGAAGAGTCCACCGGTCAAAGCCCGTCCGGCGAAAGTCAAAGGGCTAGATCTACTGGTCAACTGGGATTCGCGGTGGCCTTCGGGGTGTAGCTATGCCACCGAAACATCGCACGGGTCCCGATGCATGTGTGAAAGTGTTCTGGCATGCGTAGACGCCCGTCTTGGGGCTCCGTGGTGTGGCCCCCCTCCACGGAAGGCAGAGCAGCCGTCACTTAGAGGGGGGGATGGTGCGGGTGCGGTGGAACCGGAGGGAATCTAGTGTTGGGTTGGGTCCAGACCGTGTTCGGGAATGTTCCTATGGGCTGACTTATCGCAACCAGGTGGAAGAGTCCACCGGTCAAAGCCCGTCCGCGAAAGTCAAAGGGCTAGATCTACTGGTCAACTGGGATTCGCTTGGCCTTCGGGGTGTAGCTATGCCACCGAAACATCGCACGGGTCCTCGATGCATGTGTGAAAGTGTTCTGGCATGCGTAGACGCCCGTCTTGGGGCTCCGTGGTGTGGCCCCCCTCCACGGAAGGCAGAGCAGCCGTCACTTAGAGGGGGGATGGTGCGGGTGCGGTGGAACCGGAGGGAATCTAGTGTTGGGTTGGGTCCAGACCGTGTTCGGGGATGTTCCTATGGGCTGACCTATCGCAACCAGGTGGAAGAGTCCACCGGTCAAAGCCCGTCCGAGCGAAAGTCAAAGGGCTAGATCTACTGGTCAACTGGGATTCGGGGTGGCCTTCGGGGTATAGCTATGCCACCGAAACATCGCACGGGTCCCGATGCATGTGTGAAAGTGTTCTGGCATGTGTAGACGCCCGTCTTGGGGCTCCGTGGTGTGGCCCCCCTCCACGGAAGGCAGAGCAGCCGTCACTTAGAGGGGGGATGGTGCGGGTGCGGTGGAACCGGAGGGAATCTAGTGTTGGGTTGGGTCCAGACCGTGTTCGGGGATGTTCCTATGGGCTGACTCTATCGCAACCAGGTGGAAGAGTCCACCGGTCAAAGCCCGTCGACGAAAGTCAAAGGGCTAGATCTACTGGTCAACTGGGATTCGGGGTGGCCTTCGGGGTGTAGCTATGCCACCGAAACATCGCACGGGTCCCGATGCATGTGTGAAAGTGTTCTGGCATGTGTAGACGCCCGTCTTGGGGCTCCGTGGTGTGGCCCCCCTCCACGGAAGGCAGAGCAGCCGTCACTTAGAGGGGGGATGGTGCGGGTGCGGTGGAACCGGAGGGAATCTAGTGTTGGGTTGGGTCCAGACCGTGTTCGGGAATGTTCCTATGGGCTGACTTATCGCAACCAGGTGGAAGAGTCCACCGGTCAAAGCCCGTCCGGCGAAAGTCAAAGGGCTAGATCTACTGGTCAACTGGGATTCGGGGTGGCCTTCGGGGTGTAGCTATGCCACCGAAACATCGCACGGGTCCCGATGCATGTGTGAAAGTGTTCTGGCATGCGTAGACGCCCGTCTTGGGGCTCTCGTGGTGTGGCCCCCCTCCACGGAAGGCAGAGCAGCCGTCACTTAGAGGGGGGGATGGTGCGGGTGCGATGGAACCGGAGGGAATCTAGTGTTGGGTTGGGTCCAAACCGTGTTCGGGGATGTTGCTATGGGCTGACCTATCACAACCAGGTGGAAGAGTCCACCGGTTAAAGCCCGTCCGGCGAAAGTCAAAGGGCTAGATCTACTGGTCAACTGGGATTCGGGGTGGCCTTCGGGGTGTAGCTATGCCACCGAAACATCGCACGGGTCCCGATGCATGTGTGAAAGTGTTCTGGCATGCGTAGACGCCCGTCTTGGGGCTTCGTGGTGTGGCCCCCCTCCACGGAAGGCAGAGCAGCCGTCACTTAGAGGGGGGGATGGTGCGGGTGCGATGGAACCGGAGGGAATCTAGTGTTGGGTTGGGTCCAAACCGTGTTCGGGGATGTTGCTATGGGCTGACCTATCACAACCAGGTGGAAGAGTCCACCGGTTAAAGCCCGTCCGGCGAAAGTCAAAGGGCTAGATCTACTGGTCAACTGGGATTCGGGGTGGCCTTCGGGGTGTAGCTATGCCACCGAAAGATCGCATGGGTCGCGATGCATGTGTGAAAGTGTTCTGGCATGTGTAGACACCCGTCTTGGGGCTCCATACAGATGGTAAACTAAGAATCTAAAAATGTAATAATTGAATTAGTGAACTATACAGACGGTAAACTAAGAATCTAAAAATGTAATAATTGAATTAGTGAACTATTTAAACAGGTCTAATTGCTTTTCCCTCGGCGAGGTGGGACTATTTTTTTTTTTAAAAAGTAGTTGCCATCTATGCCTACGGCATAGCCGTCGGCATAGGCCTCCTCCCTATGCCGACGGCCTGGCCGTCGGCATAGAGCCACCCTTATCCACTCGATGGCCCTCTCGCTGTCAGGTGGGACCACTCCTATGCCGACGGCCTGGCCATCGGCATAGGGCCACCTTATCCTCATCACCCCGGCCCTCCTCCTCCACTCGTTTCTCTCCTCGCACCCAACCTCTCCTCGACACCCAACCGCCGCCGCCACCCTCTCCACGCTGTCGACGCCCCCCTAGCCGCTCGCCCCGCCAACGGCCGCCGCCATCTCCACCCACCCGCGCCGCGCTGCCGCTCCGCCCTACCCGCCCCGTCCCCAACCACCCACCCACCCGCGCCGCGCCGCCGCTCCACCCCCCCGCCCCGACCTCATCCCCGCCCCGGCCGACGCCCCGCCCCGCCTCGACCTCGTCTCTGCCCCGGCCGACGCCCCGCCCCGCCCTCGTCTCCGCCCTGGCCGACGCCCCTCCCCGCCCCGAGCTCGTCCACGCCCCGACCTTGTCTCCGCCCCGGCCGACGCCCCGCCCCGGCTCGACCTCGTCCCCGCCCTGGTCGCCGCCCCGCCCCGACCTCGTCTCCGCCCAACGCAGCCACCCCGCCGCCGCCTCGACCTCCTCTCCATTAGGTCCGGCTCCCTCCCCAGATTTTTTTTGTTTTTTCATGATTTTGCAGAGGATAAGAGGGCTAAATGTGATAGTTGATAGATGATAGATGATTGGTAGATGATGATGATGATGATAGATGATTGGTAGATGATGATGTTGATGATAGATGATGGTGTTTTTTTATGCTTTGATAATTTTTAGATGATGATGATGTTTTTTATGATTCGATGATTGTTAGACGATGATGATGATATTGTGATGTTCTATGAGTTGTGATGTTCTAATTTTTCTTGCTACTGTTTTTAGGTGGATGGATGTATGGATAAATTTTTCTTAGATGGATTCATGGATGTTGTTAGAATCATAGATGGTGGATGGATGGAATGTCGATGAATTTTTTTAGAAACTTTGTTTGTCATATATTTTTAGGTGGATGGATGTATGGATAAATTTTTCTTAGATGGATTCATGGATGTTGTTAGAATCATAGATGGATTCTGGTGCGATTCTGTTTTGTTTGTCATATATTTAATGTTAGGTCATGTTGACGAATGTATGTGGTAAAGTTAATGATGATGTGGACCCAAACGTCGACGATGCACGGAATGATGGTGAGACCATTGTCAATGAAAATGACATACTTATGCTAGAAAAGTTAAATGAAGACGCTGACGACGAGGAAGAGCCTCCACCTCCGTCGGACAACGAAGATGATATGATTGATAGTGATGATGAGACGGACCGAGAAAGAGGTTACAACAGTGATGATTCATATGGGTTCTAGCAGATGTACGTTTCAAGTGTTTTTTTCTATAGTTTAGGAATATGCCTTTTTATGCATTTTTATTAATGTGTTTATTATCATGCCTTTTCCTTCATTTCATTAATTTACTAATTGCTTTTTCTCTTTTCAATGCAGGTTCATGGAACATGGGCAAGGGGAAGGCCGACGGCGTGGGTTTCCTACGCAAGGTCGTCGGCCTGCCTAGTCGGAGTGGTCGAGCACGTAATCCTCCCCCTCGGCTACTTGACGATGACTCCTCACAGGGAGGTCGAGGGAGAGGTGCCCCTAGAGGAGGAGGGGGCGGGGGGAGAGCCTCTAGAGGACGAGGTGCTGGGGGGAGAGCCACTACAGGGGGTCGCGACCAGAAAGAGCGCACCCTCACCGACTTAGGGGTGTTGTCTTCGAGGCCCTCCTCTAGTGAGGTACCCTCCTCTAGTGAGGCAGGCAAGAAGGAGGAGGAGGAGGAGGAGGTGGAGGAGGAGGAGGCAGGCAAGGAGGAGGAGGAGGTTGGGGGAGGGGGAGGCAGGCGAGGAGGAGGGTGGTGGCGGGGATGATGGTGGTGACGGGAAGGGGGTTGACACGAAGGGGTGGCTGCGTGGCAACGCAAAGCTACCAAAGCAGGTTCCTGCTACTGAGGAGCAGAAGTGGCTCATTGAGCCCACGGGAAAAGAGTAAGTGGTTCATTATGTTGCTTGTCACATGCTTATTCCGGTTGTTATTTATTTTTCTTGTCACATGCTAATAGTTCATTCTTTTGCAGCAACTGGATATATTCTAAAGGGGTCCGTATTCCCAACGGCCTCATCACCGTCTTGCTGAAGTTATATTGGCCGGGGTTGTACTGTCCTGATCCAGTCAGGCAGCCGGACCGTCGGGTTTTGGCCACGAGCTGGGACCACTGGGAAGCGGCCCGCCACGCGGACCATGAGACCCATGCCAAGGCCGTGATCACTACTTTCTGGGAGAGTTCTCTTCAGAAGCACAAGTCCATTCTAGTTTCATGAATGATTTAACTCATGGCTTCTCCCATTCTTGTTTCATGCATGATTGTAGAAATTCTATCGAGTTCTTCCGGAGCACAGGGCTAGAGCGGACCAGATCGTGCTGCGCCAATGCAAGAAGAAGGCCCGCCAGATGCAGTACGAGGTGCGCTATGTGGCCATCTCCACATACTACCACGACTATCTTGGTGTGAAGATGACCAAGGAAGAAGCGCGGAGTATGGGCATTACCTTGGAGAGGCCCGAGTTCTTGGCGGTAAGTATAAAAGATTTTTCATTATGCTTTCATTACCTTGTGGTACATTATGCTTTATGCTTCCCATAACACCAATTTGGACACACCTACATGCCATTATGCTTTTATTATGTAGGTGTGTCCAAATTGGTGTTATGGAAAAGACGAGTCCTGGGCGGCATTGGTGGATCTTTGGTGTGATGAGGCTGGAGCCTGGGCGGCTATGAGAACCAAAAATAAGGCTAACCGAGGGACGGAGGGAGTACATGCTCAGGGAAACCGAAACCACTATCTCCACAAGGCAGTTAATGTATGACTAAACCCATTAAACATTCTTCTTCTTCTATTTACCATCACTTTCTTATGTATGACTAACCTCTGTTTGGTGGTGCAGGAGGAGAAACTGAAGCGGCCGCTCTCACACATGCAGGCGTGGGAGATCGCCCATACGCGGAAGGACCCCAAGCCTGGCGAGCCCAAGTACTGCGGCAAGAAGACCGCAGAGAGGAAGAAGGCCTACTCCGAAGCGTATCTGGAGTTACATCCTGACACACCTGACCCCATTGCGGCGCCTCTGGACGACATGGCGGTGGTGAGGATGGGGCCTAAGGAGCACGGTCGGGAGGCAGTTCTCGATGCCGTGATCACTCCTAGTATCTCCTACACACAGCTTCGTCGGATCGACCCGAGCCTGAGCCAGCGCACGAGCCAGCCAGTGACTAGTACACAGTACCTCTTTCAGGAGCAACAATCTGTAAGTATTTTCCCTCTTATCTTCATTTCTCACTTCATTTTCCGCATTTAGTAGTTTTATGAGTTCCATCATGTCATACCGTAGGCCTACATGGAGTACACACGCCAGGAGACCATGGTGTGGCATCAGAGGCTTTATGAACACCAAGTGCAGAGGGATAGCCAGATGCAGCAGGCTTTTCAGGATATGGCGGCCGGCAGGTGTCCTCAGTTCCCTCCAGCACAATGCCCTCCAGCACAACTAGTGCTGATGAGCTTTGAGGAGTTTGTGGCACAGAACGCTGGCCCCTCGCTGGTTAGTTCATCCCCAATCTATTCACCCAAAGCATGTCATGCCTTTCAACACAGTCATATATCCCGTGCATATGTCTTTTCAACATCCAGGGAACAGGTGGATCTACCGTTGGCGGTGGTCTTCGCAGCACTCCGGAGACATGGAGCCCGACCACTCCGATCCACGGAGGCGGAGGCGGAGGAGGAGGCGGTCTTGGCGGTAGCGCTGCCGGTAGCAGTGACGACCTGGGCTTCGGCGGTCTTGGCGGTGACGACCTCCGTGGTGCTCGACGTCCTGGCGCTTAAGCCTTTGGGTCACATTGTGGCGGTCTTGGTGGTGATGATACTTATATGCTTGTGATGTTTCTTATTGTTGTTTGTGAGATTCTTATGCTTGGTGGTGATGATACTTATATGTTTATGCTTTGCGATGCTTCTTACGATGTGTGATCATGAATTTGTTCTGTGATGCTGCCGGGCCAGCTGTTATGTGATGCATATATTTGTTGTGTGCTGTATATATTCAAATGAATTGAGCTGAAACAAAACAGAAAAAAGAAAAAAAAACAGACAGAAACTATGCCGACGGCAAGGCCGTCGGCATAGAGCAGCCGTGAGCTCCCAGTGGCTGCCACGTGGCAGGTCTATGCCGACGGCTTAGCCGTCGGCATAGTTTCAAACTAAGCCGACAGCTAAGTCGTCGGCATAGGCCTGCTTCAGGAGCTCCTAGTGGCTGCCACGTGGCAGGTCTATGCCGACGGCTTAGCCGTCGGCATAGTTTCAAACTAAGCCGACGGCTAAGTCGTCGGCATAGGCCTGCTCCAGGAGCTCCCAGTGGCTACCACGTGGCAGGTCTATGCCGACGGTCTAGCCGTCGGCATAGATTCAACCTAAAGCCGACAGCTATGCAGATGGTCAGGCCGTCGGCACAGACCTGCCATGTGGCGAGCAAGCATTGGTCAGCACTTGACGGCGGCCGCCGTTAGGCGATAACGTTGCCGATGGCCGGGGCCGTCGGCATAGATGTACGGACACCGTCGGGATAGGGCCTATGCCGACGGCCTTTCTATGCCGACGGCATTCCTGGCTACGCCGACGGATATGTTGCCGACGGCCCTATGCCGACGGGTGCCGTCGGCATAGGCCTGTCCCGACGACCATTCAGGGATATGCCGACGGCCCTGGCCGTCGGCATAGGGTGCGATTCCGGTAGTGATCCGGGGAATAGTATGTGGTTCGCAGTGACGGAGGCTGCCGAGCCGTGGTCATACAGCCAATGGCGACCACTGCACCCGCCGCACATGATGAACCAGGCCTCCTTGCCCGCGCTCCAGCGTACGACACATCGGCCAGAGCCACGAATGCTCGTGTAGTGGCACCTTCTCATCAACTTCGCTGATGTTCCACCACGGCGGCAGGGGCATGGTGCTGTCTAGCCCGGCAGCAGCCCACGGAGCTGATCCCAGTAGGGCGCATTCGTGTACACGTCGCACTCGAGCGCCTGGGTGTATGAGTCGACGACGGCGCGGAAGGCCGCGAGGAGGTCCGGATCGAAGAGGATCCATGATTTGAGGCCTCTTAATCAATTTCCACCTCTCTAACGATTGTGAACGGGAGCTGGGAAAGGAAAGAGAACGGTAGAGAGGAAGGGTATTGACATCCCTGTGTGGGTTTCCAATTCTCTGTTTATTTCCTTCCTTTCTTTAGTGCGTGAGATCGAGGGCAGGGGTAGCCCCTGAGTGGGTTTCCAATTCTTGGTTTATTTCCTTCCTTTCTGCGTGAGATTGAGGGGAGGGGTAGCCATGTCTATGTTGGATGGGTGGAGATGAACGAACGAAACAACTTACGTATTAATTGATATTAATTGATTATAAACTGTTGTTTATGGAAGCTTTTTGTGACGAAAATATTCGATATGATTGATGTCGTATATGGAAGGGAAGGATGGAAGGATTGGTGTGTTATATGGAAGGGTGGGATCGATGGAAGGATTGGTTTGGTTTTTCTGGGTATGAATTAAAACCGGTCTTGGTTTTCGGAGGGAGAAAAAAAATCAGTGGAAGGGAGATCGCCTGGTGGGGTGGGGGATCGATGGAAAGGTGGAAACGAACGAACGATCTATGTACTGAGACATTAGGAGTAGAGATTGTTCTGCATGTTAATCTAGTGGCAGTGTTGATGTGATGTGATGCTACTTACTTAAGGACACTTTCATATTGTCAATCTAGTGCCGATTATAACACAATAGATGCTGCTGTTAATCATATGCCACTGCAAATATCTGTCACTGTTTAAATAACCGTATTTTGTATTTGCGCAAACAGGAATGTCTGTCTCCATATCATTTTGGGATGTTTGTCTCCGTATCGTTTCTATCCGCGCAATCAAAAGCACACACCTCAGTTTTAGTAGAACTGCGCAAAATGAGATGGCTATCTCTCGTTCTAACCACCCGTCTTCCAGGTATTCCTACATTGGTAGTTACTAGGTAGAATGACCGACGCAATATAAAAGAAGTTGATTCGTACGTTTTACTTCTTGATTGCAGTGTAGGGACGAGCGAAAACAACTGCATCCTAGTCTGGAATGCACTTTTTACCAGTTCATCCATGGACTGAGGACTAGCTGGCACGGCTGCACGGTGATTTTTTGGACAGGTGCGCGGACAAGAGGCATTGTGGTCTGCTTATTTCTGCAAATAGCAGTGCTTAAATTTGGTGTAATGCACAAGAATTTCAGCTGGTCAGTACACTACATGGTTCAGTTCAGCATTCGAGCTGAGAACACAATTATAATTGGTTATTCAGGAATGAGAGAACCTAACCCTGGATGGTGGCAACAAGAAAAAACCAGAGTGAACTCCAGGAAATTTAAGCCTGCCGAGAGGCCCTTTGCTCAGAGAAGCCTTGCTTGTTTTTTCCTGATTTGTAAACCTTCTCACAACTTTATCTTTTGTTGTGAACTAGTATATGTTTTTTATGTTCTATGAATCATTGAGATGTATAAAATTGCTTAACTTAGGGTTTTCAAGTTTTTTATGAAGCCGAGTTTAATGTGAGTGTTCCACATGAACGCTGGACTAGCGTGTGAACGTTTGGAATTTACGTTGTGGCTTCAGTTAACTGCATGAACCACTATAACAAGATACATAGTTGCTTATATGTCAGACAACAAATTGTTGATTGTTAGCTGGTCGATAGCCTAGTATTGAAGCGAGCTGAGCCAATGTGCCGTGTTTTGCACAACTGCTTACAAGTGGGGTAGCACCAACAGTGTTTACAAGTACTTATTTATACGTCGGCGCACAGTTCTCGAACGAGTACTCTATTTCGTCAAAACACATACTGCTTGTATGATAAAACTAGTGAGGACGCATCTGTTTCGGACAATTACGATGATTCACGAGCACACAAAAGTAGTAGCAGTTCCCATAGACGGATTCAAACAGAGTACTAGCCCTAGAGGGCTCGATAACATGCAAAGTTCGGATAATTAGACACAATCCAAACTACTATTAAACACTAGCTGGGGCAACTATTTCATTCCTCGATCTAATTTGGGCTGGACACAAGACAACCCTTGCCATGAACATCATCGAGGACGTCCGGCAGCAGCTCAATCCTGTGAACCTTCATGAAGACAACCTTGTGGCCTTGCCACTCATAAACTTGTTTGTGGAGGCATGCCATGTCATCTTCCTACGTAAGCTTTACAAGAACAGTATGCCTCACAAACGAAGGAGTAGCTTTGAACTTCTTGTGCTTCAGTACACCCTGGACAACACGCCTGGCAACAGTGAGGCTGAAATACAACTCTTCATTGGTATAAGCGCAAATGGCTTCCAGGATCCAACAGCTTAAAAACTCTGTTTTCCAAGTGCATATATTCAGGTCATCCGCCTCATAGCAAGTGACATGTACAACCACACAATCCATGTCTGCATCAGGGCTCTAATTGAAACAGAAACAAATTCTGAATTACTTTCTAGTATAAGAAACACAAGTTATTTAAACCACTATGTATAGCATGGCATCGAAGCTAATAAAATTTTGCATTATTCATCACCACATACTTAGATGAAAAACCACAATCGAGATCGGCAAAGAAGAAAATCACCTTGGGCAGCTCAGCGGGAGGGGGGGGGGGGGACACATCCTCGAAGGGGGAAAACTGCTCCTGCAGTGCCACGGGGGCTGTAACCTCAAACAAGGCATTGACCATCTCAGTAGTGGCCGTGAGCGTATCTGGGGTCGGCTCGGTGGCTGCCTCCATCTTCTTGGAGCTCTCTGTCTCGTGGGGATCAGCCTCCCGCGTCTGCTCCAACATCGGCAGATCTTTACCTGGTTCTCCTTGGTCCATCATGAAACTGACGAATACTAGGAGACCACTGAAAGGAAAACACAATCGCAATGACAATGAAACAAAAAAGAGAGTGAGGATCGGTTACTGCTTTGCAAAAGTTCTTTTTTTTCTTTGAACGAAAATATACCAACATCACGGATCCGCTTACCTTCCCTTCGTTGGGAGAGAAGAACAGTGGCAGATGCGAGTGTTGCCTTTCTTGAAGACGGCGAGGGAGAAGGGGATTCAGCAAAGAGTGAAATGATGGTTGCTTTGTCCGTCAAACTTAGACTGTGGGAGGTGGGGTTTTGTGATACGATAGCTCGTTATTGCCGCGCTACGACCGGGGTGACTCTCCGCCTGCATACTGCCTTCTAATTTGGTGGATGGCATTTGGGCCCCCGCGCTGCATGGCCCGCATGTCGGTGAACAAAAGTATAACGGCATTCAGTAGAGGGAGATGTTTCGATGACCTAGGAGGAGCCAGAAGCGGTATTGTATCCACTGTACTAGTAGTAATTGTTTTTCTGGGTAGCTGTAGAGTGTCTCCACTGTACTAGTAGTAATTGTTTCTCTGGGCCCAAGACAAAACATCCCATCCACCCTAGTAAATAGTAAAATCAATTCAAAAGTCCATATATTTACTGAATGAGAGGCGCTACCCACACCCAGCACACCGCCCCCCAAAAAATCTGGGCGTTCTTCTTCCTCCTCACTCCCACCCACCTCACGTCAGCTCGCTCCACTCGTGCCCCCAAATTCCTCACCTCATTCCTACAGAAAACCCCAGCTCCCCTTCTTCCTCACTACTACAGAAAAACCCCAGCTCTCCTTCATCTTCACTCGCACTACAACTAGGCTCGTCATTCGTTACTCTGCTCAAATCCGTGAGCGCGACGCCCTCGAGGAAAATGGAGTTGGCTGACCCCAGCGCCAGGAAGATGAGGCTCCCGCCAGCGACGACGCCTGTGGTAGATCCTTGTAGGATCGGAAGTATGTCTAGAGGGGGGGGGGGTGATTAGACTACTTGACCAAATAAAAATCTAGCCTTTTCCCAATTTTAGTTCTTGGCAGATTTTAGCTATCTTAGCACAAGTGAAGCAATCTCCACACAATTCAAGCAAGCATGCAAAAGAGTATATGAGCAGGAGAAAGTAAAGCATGCAACTTTGCAAGAATGTAAGGGGAAGGGTTTGGAGGATTCAAATGCAATTGGAGACACGGATGTTTTTGTCGTGGTTCTGATAGGTGGTGCTATCGTACATCCACGTTGATGGAGACTTCAACCCATGGAGGGTAACGGTTGCGCGAGTCCACGGAGGGCTCCACCCACGAAGGGTCCACGAAGAAGCAACCTTGTCTATTTCATCACGGCCGTCGCCCACGAAGGACTTGCCTCACTAGCGGTAGATCTTCACAAAGTAGGCGATCTCCTTGCCCTTACAAACTCCTTGGTTCAACTCCACAATCTTGTCGGAGGCTCCCAAGTGACACCTAGCCAATCTAGGAGACACCACTCTCTAAGAAGTAACAAATGGTATGTTGAGGATGAACTCCTTGCTCTTGTGCTTCAAATGATAGTCTCCCCAACACTCAACTCTCTCTCACAGGATTTGGATTTGGTGGAAAGAAGATTTGAGTGGAAAGCAACTTGGGGAAGGCTAGAGATCAAGATTCATATGGTTGGAATGGAATATCTTGAGATCAACACAAGTGTAGGTGGTTCTCTTTCAGAAAATGTGCATTGGAAGTGTAGATGTGTTCTGATGGCTTTCTCCATGAATGAGGAGTGGGTGGAGGGGTATATAAAGCCTCCACACAAAATCTAACCGTTACACACAATTTGCCAAACTCGGTGGGACCGAATGGTTAAACTCGGTCGGACCGATTCAGCAAACCTAGTGACCGTTAGGATTTTCGGTGGGACCGAGATGCAACTCGGTAGGACCGATATGGTTAGGGTTAGGGCATAACGTAATCTCGGTGTGACCGATTACACAAACTCGGTGGGACCGATTTTGGTAATAAGCTAACCAGCGAGTTGGTCAGGTAAACTCGGTGGGACCGATTCGCTCATCTCGGTGAGACCGAAATGTTACAAAAGGGAAACAGAGAGTTTACATTGCAATCTTGATGGGACCGATCGCTCACTTCGGTTAGACCGAAACGTTACGAAGGGAAACAGAGAGATTACAATCCCATCTCGGTGAGACCGAGATCCCTATCGGTGAGACCGATTTGGCTAGGGTTTGTGGCAGTGGCTATGACATTTGCAACTCGGTGGCGCCGGATAGAAAGAATCGGTGGGGCCGAGTTTGACTTTTGGTTTAGGTCATATGTGGATGTGGGAAGGTAGTTGAGGGTTTTGGAGCATATCACTAAGCACTTTGAGCAAGCAAGCCATTAAGCAACACCTCATTCCTCCTTGATAGTATTGGCTTTTCCTATAGACTCAATGTGATCTTGGATCACTAAAATATAAAATGTAGAGTCTTGAGCTTCAAGATTGAACCAAACTTTTTGTCCTTAGAATTTTGAGGGATCCACTTTCCTCATCCATGCCATGCCATTCATTGGGCTTTTCCTGAAATATTAATCTTGGAATAATGTTAGCTCAATGAGCTATATGTTGTTAGGAATTACCAAAACCACCCAGGGATAGTTGCACTTTCAATCTCCCCCTTTTTGGTAATTGATGACAACATATAGATCAAAGCTTCGACAAATGATAAGAGTGAAAGATATTGTCGCTTTGAGAAGTATGTGAAAAACAAGAGCTCCCCTTAAATTTGTGCATATCTTAAGATTTTCTTTGGACTGCAAATGCACAATGAGTTAGGATCATGGGTTACTCTTCCATGTCACATACATCTTGGTGGAGCGCTCAAAATGATAAGAATTAAATACATGCACTCATCACCAAGCAAAGTGAATGATCAACTAGGGATAACATGATAGTATCATCCAACAAGCCTAAGTGTAGCTTATGATCAACCACATGATCATCAATGTCTCACACATAATAGCATAGTATCTCAAGCAATCAAAAGCAAACAAAGTTTAACAAAGAAGACAAGAGAGAACAAAAAGCAATGCTCTCTCTCGAAGCCTATGATCTATACATTTTTCTCCCCCTTTGGCAACAAGTTACCAAAAAGTTCATAGAAAATGCATAGCACTAAAACGACTCTCAGGCTTGGTATTCAGGTGGTGGAGTCCGGATAACGCCGAGGACGAAGGCTTCAGTCGATGCAGATGGAGCCGTTGGAGTAGGTGCTGGAGCTGGTGGCACTGAGGCTGTAGCTGGTGCAGATGTAGTGGCTCTGGTGTCAGAAACTGGTACTGTAGATGATCTCTGAGCTCGAGGTACTCTGGCAAATGCATCAGTTGTTGTTTTGCCTTTCCTCTCCTGCATGTCATCCTGTAGTTGCTCCACAGCAGACTGAATCTCAGTTACTTTCACATCTAAGTCATATAAATTTTGTTCCATGATTCTTTCCAAGCTCTCTTGGTTTTGAGTCAGGGTGGCCAGTCCTTTCTCAATCCTCAGAGTTGATGCTATCAGATAACCGAGCTGCTCCTGCTTGCTCTTCAAAAAGTACTCAGATGCCTCCTGTTGAGTTGGCATCTTGGCAGCTTTCTCCATCTTTGCCTTCTCCTTCTTTGCTTGAGCTTGCACTGAGGAGGGTTCATCTTCATTCATCACAACTTGATTGTCTTCAAAATCTGGGTAGATGGGCAAGTGTTCTTTATCCAACAGGTATGTGCCTGTGCCCATCTTCGAGTTAATCAACTCCTGAATGTGTGGGGCATATCCACAACTTCTCTTCTGATCAGCTGCTGTCCTTTTGATAGTCTCAACTATGAGGCTCATGACCTTGAACTTCTGTGGCACATCAAATATATGCAGCAAGTTAATTGCATGCCCTCTGATCATCCTGTGATCTCCAGACTTGGGCAAGAGAGTGTGCCTAAGGATCCAATTGATTGTAGGCAGCCCTGACAGCAAGTGTTTGACTGACCCAAACTGATGAGTCTCAAGATCATCTTCAGGAATCTCCTTGTACATGTTTGCCATAGAGTTGTGATCCATCTTCTTCTTGGCATAGACATCCAAGTCATCTTCTTGCTCTTCTGGGGCATTGATCAACTAAGCCCATTCCTCAATAGTTGATTGGTACCTTGTACCTTCAGACATCCATACTATCACGCCATCTGGATTGAAATGTGTTGTGGAGTATAATTGCATTATGAGCTCCTCATTCCACTTTGTGAGCTTCTGCCCAACAAAGTCTGCAACTCCACAAGCATTGAAGCTGTCATACACACCAGGATAGTGTGCCTCATTTTCCTTGATATAGGTCCAGTTGACCCACCTCATATCACACACTATTGGTTTCTTGTCCAGCAGCACTGTCTCATAGAAGTCTTGCTGTTCCTTTGTGTGGAATCTGTAATCAACAGCAGTCCTTCTTCTTGTAGCATATGGATCTATTTCTCTCCATTTCCTCAGCCCTGAATCTCTCCTGATCTTCATGTTCTCAGCCACAGGATGTGCATCGTTGTGGTCTGGAATTTTGGGTTTGAGCTTCCTCAGAACTTGTCCTTCCTCATCTTCCTTAGCAGCAACATCAGGCACTGGGGCCTTGTTCTTCTCAGCAGCTAGTATACTCCTGGTATTCCTCTTAGGTGCACTCTTGGGCTTGGAGGCAGCTTTGGGTGCTTCTTTGGGCTTTGATGATGTAACCCCTGATTTTATAGCATCACCCATCAGCTTCTGTGCCTTGGGTGCTGGTGCAGCAACCTCTTCTTCCTCAGAATCTCTCCTCATGGAGGGTTTGCCAAGAACTCTGGCAGTAGTGGTTCTGACTCTCCTTTTCTTTTTGTCTTGGCCAACAACTTCCTCTTCTGACTCCATGGTGAACTTCATGGTTTCTCCAGTGGCAACCTTCCTAGGTTTGGAAGTGGGAACTCTCCTTGCAGGTGCCTTCTTCTGCATACCTGGCTTTGTGGCTACAGCTGAGCCATATTCCTTTTTGAGCACTTTCTTCTTTGAAGTGGCTTCCTCTTCCTCTGCAACATAATCTTCATCTTCAGACACTGAAGTCCTTTTCTTGCTTGCTCTAGTGGAAGCCTTTGGCAAGTCGCTTGGGGTGCTTCTGCTACCCTCATCTGAGCTGCTAGAGGGACTAGTGCCCTCACTCATGTGAATCTGCTCCTCTGACTTGTTCTGGCTGTCACTTTGGTCAGACATGTTGCAAACACTGACTGCAGACCCTGTGAATGGATTGTAGGTGAGATAGAGTGGATGAGCATCACAAAATACAGAGGTTTTTGCAAAAGAATGAGTCAAAAACTTAGTTTTAGTTTTCCACAGAAAGCATTTCGGATCAACCGATTTGCAAACTCGGTGATACCGAAGCAGTTGTTGGAACCAAAACTAGTGAACTCGGTCAGACCGAGTCACAATTCGATGGCACTGAGACTGCTAGGGTTTCACAAAGACCGAGAACCACATGTGCAATGGCCTTGGCCGATCGGTGGAACCGAGTTCTGCAACCCGGTGGGTCCGAGATGGTTTCGGCGGAAACCTAACCCTAAATTTTCGATTCAACTCTAATCTACGGAGTGTTTTAACTGGATAGAAGTGTTTCAATCATGGCAAGATTCATAATGAACACAATGTGCTAGGAATCGGACGGGGATAGCACTGTGATCGAGTCCATGCCCTAGTTTGGCGATGAACTCGCTACGACGGCAACGGCGGGGATGAATTCCGTTGACGGCGGCGAAGACCAGCGACAGGAGGCGGCTGGCGACGAGGAGGACGATCCAGAGACCTAGGAGGCAGAGCGAGCTATGCGCGGGTGAAGGGGTTTCGGAGAACTTTCCAAAATTTTGCCCGTGAGTATATATAGCCCGACCCTGTCGGTGTGACCGAGTGGAACTACTCGGTGGCACCGAGATGCATAACTGTTGAAAGTTACAGCAACTCGGTGTGACCGAAAAGTTCAAATCGGTTGCACCGAGATGAAAACCTAGATCGACTTAGTGATCTCGGTATGACCGAAATGGAGGAATCGGTCAGACCGAAACACACAAAGAAGTTTTGGAAGTTTAAGTCTATGACAAATCGGGGACTCCGAGTGCTCCTCACACAGAGTGGTTTGAATCTGACTTTATCAAATTTTGTGATGTAGCATGAATAGAGTTTGAGATGAGAAAAGCATAGATAGCTAGAGAGGGTTCTTAGGCATTCTTGTCCATCCACTTGGCAAAAGAAAAGAAAACCAGTTAATTAAAACAACAAGTGGATGTCCTCGAATGAGTAAAATATGCAATCAACATGCTCACACAATAAAATGGTAATTGAAATATGTGGCAAAGAATGCACAACCAATTCTAGCATCTATCAAGCAAATTGCGATGACTAGGTCATCTATATATGAGTATACTGACTTAGGAGTCAAATGAGAACATTTGATCATAGGTCATACTCATCGTTTAAGCACAAGTGGGGTTACCACTTTTACATAAAGCATTGTTGTGTCCACACCATTAGAGTTGCTTTAGCTCAATTCTTAGAGTAAAGCTCCCCCTAGATGTGAAATCCCCCCTAAGAGGGATGAACTAACCTTGGGTTTTGTCGATGATGACTTCATGTAGATGTTGAAGATGTGGATGCTCAATGTTGTTGTAGATCATTTGGAGCTATCCATTGGGGTGAGTTGCACTTTCAATACCTACACGGGTTAGTCCCACAAGGAACAAATAAGGATATCCATAGACATAGAGTGATGCACACACAAGATGATGTCTATGAAAGCTTTTAGGTTACCTTGTCCCTTGTCTTACCAACAAGAGGGTTTGTGACTCCTTGAACTAGTGCAAGATGTGGAAGTTGATTGCACTTGTTCTTGCCAAGATGATAAGAGTGAAGTATGTTGGCGGAGTCACCCTCAAGAACTCTCTAGTTCTTCTTCTTCTGGATCCACACCATCTTGATGGGAATCCTCGGTGTTGTAGTGGAACTTGAAGTAGCCTTGGGAACCCACTTGGCTAAGGCCTTAGGAGCTTCTTCAAATGCATCAATTTCCTCTTGAAGCTTCTCCTTGCCTTTTTGCTTGTGGTCTTGTGGTGGAAGATCATCTTGAGCTTGTGTCCCTTTGAAAGAAGTAGGATCATACTTCTCTTGTTGAGGAACAAACTTCGTCTTGGGGTATTGATCTTCTTCGCACTCAACTCCATTGGCATTGAACTTTCGTTTAAAACCAACACCTTGATTCTTCCGGTGCCTTCCTTGCTTGCGTACAATTTCCTCGAATTGCTTACTTCCGGCATGGCTCTTGTAAACACCTTTCTCTATCATTCCCTTCAATAAGCTATTTTCTTGCTCATGTGTAACTTGGCTAAGAGAATCATTAGTGGAATCAAGAGAACTGCTAGAAGCAATAATATTGGATTTAGCATGATTATTGTTACTACTAGAGGAAGAATCTTTCTTGTACTTGTTACTAGACTTGACTTGAGGCATGTAAGTGGATAAGAGTAAACGCTTGGCAATGTAAGAAGAACTTTTCTTACGAAGATCATCATTGATTGCCTTCAAGAACTCATGCTCTTGCTCAAGGTTGAGCTTTTCAAAGCGTAATTTCTCATGAGTCCTCAAAAGTTCTCGATGATCTCCTAAGATAGTTTCATGAGCTAACTTAAGAGTGTTTAGTTCTTTAGTTAGAGACTCAATCTTCTCCTTATCATTGTCATTCGTTTTATCTTGATTAGCATGATTAATTGACGTTTCATCATAGTATTCATCACTAGAGTTGTCAACAAGTAAATCATCATCACCTAACAAGTCATCTTCATCACTATTGAAATCAACATACTCGGGGTGTGATACCTTTGGGCCTTTAGCCATGAAGCATGTTCCAACTCCTTCATTTGGTGAGTCAAATATGTCGTAGGAGTTGGTTGCCACAAGTGCTAGACCGTCAACACCTTCATCTTGAGTATATTCGGAATCAGAGTGATAGCTTCTCTTGGAGTGGTTGTCGGAGTCGGAGCCGGATACCCATTCACCAACATGAGCTTGATGTCTTTGTTTTGTGTAGCTCCTTGATGACTTGTCCTTTATTTCCGAATCCTTGCTTCTCCGTGAGGGTCTTCGTTCATAACAATTATCTCTATTCCTTCTTTCTCTCGATGGTGATTCTTCTCTTCTACTTCTTCTGTTGGGATAATCTTCTCTTGTAGGGAGTCATACACTCATTTGAATAGTGTCCGGGCCTTCCACAATTGTAGCAGTTTCGCTCTCGACTAGAGGATCTTTTGTCATTGTAGGACCTTGACTTGGAGCTTCTATCTTTGCTTCTACTCTTGTAGAACTTGTTGAAGTTCTTCACCATTAAGCTTAATTCTTCATTGAAGGTTTGTTTCTCACTTGATGATGTGGGGGCTTCACATGAGGCTTTGTAAGCACCACTTTATTTGCTGTGAAGTTCCTCTTTATCCTTGAGTGACATCTCATGAGCAACAATTCTTCCAATGACTTCCGTTGGCTTGAGATCTTTGTAATTGGGCATCATTTGGATCAATGTGCACATGGTATCATATTTTCCATCCAAGGCTCTTAGGATCTTCTTGATGATGACTCTATCGGTCATCTCTTCACTCCCTAAGCCGGCAATCTCATTTGTGATTGGAGCAAGCCTAGAGTACATTTCAGCGATGCCTTCACCACCCTTCATTTTGAACTTGTCAAGTTGACTTTGAAGCACATCCAATTTGGATTCCTTGACGGAGTCGGTACCTTCGTGCATATCAATCAAAGTATCCCAAATTTCCTTTGCATTCTCAAGACGGCTGATTTTGTTGAATTCTTCGGGGCACAATCCGTTGAAGAGGATATCACAAGCTTGAGCGTTGTATTGCAGCATCTTCAACTCTTTCGCGGTAGCTTCACGGTTCGGTTCTGTAACACCCTCGATGCGACTATAGCTCCCACGTGTCGAGGCACGACTTAGAGACATAATCGCATTGAAGGCATATGTCACAAGTTAGGCAATCTTCACAACATCCCATGTAATAATAATAAAAGGGGAGATAACATAGTTGGCTTACACTCGCCATGTCAATCAAGTACATTAATAACATTACATCATCCATACACTCAAGGCCCGACTACGGCGCCAAAATAAAAGAGAACCCAACATGCGACACGGTGCCGATCACCCCCAATTGGGCACCACTACTGATCGTCGGGAAAGGAAACGCAGTATCGTTGAGAGTCTTCGTCGAACTCCCACTTGAGCTCATACGCGTCTCCTGGAGCGGAAACATCAGGCCCTGCATCTGGTGTAATAGTAATCTGTGAGCCACAGGGACTCAGCAATCTCGCACCCTCGCGATCAAGACTACTTAAGCTTATAGGTATGGGTAAGGCAAATATAAGTGGAGCTGCAGCAAGCGACTAGCATATATGGTGGCTAACTTATTCGCAAAGGAGAGCGAGAAGAGGATGCAAAGCACGAGCGAGAAACTAGAGAGCAACCTGCGCAAACATTACTCCAACACCGTGTCCACTTCCCGGACTCCGCCGAGAAGAGGCCATCACGGTAACACACTCAGTTGATTCATTTTAATTACTTAAGGTTCAAGTTATCTACAACCGGACATTAACAAATTCCCATCTGCCCATAACCGCGGGCACGGCTTTCGAAAGTTCAATCCCTGCAGGGGAGTCCCAACTTAGCCCATGATAAGCTCTCACGGTCAACGAAGGAATAGACCTCCTCCCAAGACGTTCCGATCAGACTCGGTATCTCGGTAATTCAAGACACTTCGACAGGTTAAACAAGACCAGCAACACCGCCCGAATGTGCCGACAAATCCCGATAGGAGCTGCACATATCTCGTTCTCAGGGCACACTCAGATGAGACTAAGCTACGAGTAAAACCAACCCTCAAGTTTCCCCGAGGTGGCCCCGCAGGCAGCTCAGTTCGTACCAACACTCAGAGGGAGCACTAGCCCGGGGGGGGGGGTTAAAATAAGATGACCCTTGGGCTCCGGTAACCCAAGGGAAAAAGAGGCTAGGTGGCGAATGGTAAAACCAAGGTTGGGCATTGCTGGAAAATCTTTAATCAAGGCGAACTATCAAGGGGTTCCCATTATGACCCAACCGCGTAAGGAACGCAAAATCCGGGAACATAACACCGATATGACGGAAACTAGGGCGGCAAGAGTGGAACAAAACACTAGGCGAGGGGCCGAGCCTTTCGCCCTTTACCAAGTATATAGATGCATTAAGATAACATGGCAATATAATGATATCCCAACAAGTAAATAAAAGATGTTCGAACAAGGAACGGCCTCCAATCTTCACCTGTAACTAGAAACGCTATAAGAGGGGGCTGAGCAAAGCAGTAACATAGCCAATCAACGGTTTGCTAGGACAAGGTCGGTTAGAGGTTTAACATGGCAATTTGGGAGGCTTGCAAGCAAGTGGTAGGCATCGTAGCAATGGCATAGCAAAAGAGCGAGCAAACTAGCATAGCAAAGATAGTAGTGATTTCGAGGGTATGATCATCTTGTCTGCACAGTTGTCAGAGTTGACTGGATCCTCAAGAGCAAACTCAACGGGCTCCTCGTTAGCGAACTCGTCTCCCGGATCTACCCAAACAAGACAAACAAGCAACAAGGATACAATCAACCACGTGCAAAACCAAGCAATATGATGAAATGATGATATGCTATGCGGGATGCGATGCGGGATGCAAAATGCAAGATATGACAGGAAATGCATGAACATGGCCTCAAATTGGAAATCCAAGTGTGCCACTGGAAAGATGAGATGAAATCGCTTGAAAACGATATAAAGAACGCCGGAATCGGAGTTACGGTTTGGAAATGGCAAGCGTTTCAAAAATGACACCGGTCTGCGATTTACAGCAAGTAGGCATCTAAATGCAATGAGATGAACATGCTACAGCACCCAAACATGACAACAAAATACATGGCAGGGATGCACACAAGATGCTTAACAAAAGTCTAGCACTGAGATACGGCCAAATCATCCATTAACAGGTTCAAACAAGCATGGTAAAAACGCAAATGGTAAAACAGATCTCAGACTTAGTGAAATTAACACTTGTCTGGATTTCAGATCATATAGCCCTCTTCGGAGCAACAAAACAACATGCTACAGGACCTGAACATGACAAAGAAAGACATGGCATGGAGCTACTCAACAAGCTTAACAAAAGTCCCTTAGTGACCTTGAGCCAAAAGGGATCACAAAATATAGTAACAAGCACACGAACATAGCAAAAACATAATCGGTTTTCAGACTTTTAACTGGGACATGCTGAAACATAACTCACGAAGGCATGTTTACGAGCTCGATGCACTCACTACGGTGCAAGTCATGGCAAGACAAGCATACATCCCTTAATAAGGCACAAAATGCAAGCTAGACATGGCAAGAACAATGGAATAGCATGCACGGAACAACTACAATAACATCGGCAAAATCGCAAACAAGTTGACGATCTGCCCAGATTCGCAACGAAGCAAAAGTAGAGCTCGATTGACTCAAGCTAGGTTGCTCCATAATTACAAACAAAGGCATGGATGGATAGAGCACTACAAGATTAACAAAACTCCTTTACTGATCATCCTCAAAAGAGGGACGGATCACTAGGAAACAGCACGAATATAAGGCATCATGAACTAAACAATCCCAGGACTTAGTGAAATCTCTAAGTCCCTGAAAATAGATTTACCGGGTGCCTCACTTTGCAAACTTGCACAAGTCACCACACACATCACAAAAATGCATGGGTTGCACCTCTGGAAAGATAACAAAATCCTTAACAAAACATATGTAGGAATCACAGGCATATCATGCACACAACAATCATGGCAAAAATGACAAAAGTCTAAGATGAACTAGCAGATCTGACAATTAACTCACGAAGCCTCCTTCTAACAGCATTTCGGGCATCAAGATGAGCTCAAATGAAAATGATGCAATGGAATGAAATTATGTACTCTCTGAGACGAACATTTTGATATACTATATGCCCAAATCGGAGCCGCGAACATGAGCATATGGATAAAGAATTCTGGGACTTAGACGAATTTTATACCCTGCAAAAAGTCAACGGGACGAGGATATCCCAGGACGGAGGGATCCGGGTGGCGCGGGGCTGCGTTTGGATGAGATCCCGGTGGATCTCGTCCTGATCCACCGGATTTCACCGGAGAGGACGACGCCGGCCGGAGGGAGGTCACCAGCGACGATGGACGGTGGCGGCCGGAGGTGGAGAACGGCGGCGGTGGCGGCGATGCGGTCCGGCGACGGCGGGCGGCTCGGCGGCGCGGCCGGCGACGGGAGGCGGTGGGCTGCGCGCGGCGGCGGCTGGGCGGCGCGGGAGGCGCGGGAGGCGGCGGGCGCGGGCCGGGGAGGGCAGGCGGCGGCGGAGGCCTTCGGGCCGCGGGGGCCTGGCCCGGGCCGCGCGGGCTTCGGCGGGA
Source organism: Triticum urartu (assembly GCF_003073215.2). NCBI lineage: Eukaryota > Viridiplantae > Streptophyta > Magnoliopsida > Poales > Poaceae > Triticum > Triticum urartu. Next base: position 68,759,319 of record NC_053026.1, read on the forward strand.
GGCGGCGGCTAGGAAACAACAAGAACATATGGCATCGTGAACTAATCAATCCCACGTGGCGCGACCCGGTTGGACGAAGGCGCCGGCGGACGCTGTCCGGCCGGGGGCGGACGTGTCCGTCGGTGGCGGGGATCTGTTTTTTTTTTTGGCTAGGGTTTCGGGGAGAGAGAGATCCGAAAACGGAGGGGTGTATATATAGGCATAGAGGGAGCTAGGAGAGTCCAAATGAGGTGCGGTTTTCGGCCACGCGATCGTGATCGAACGCTCTAGGTGATGGAGCAGAGTTTGGTGGGTTTTGGGCCAAATTGGAGGGGTGTTGGGCTGCAACACACACGAGGCCTTTTCGGTCCCTCGGTTAACCGTTGGAGTATCAAACGAAGTCCAAATGGTACGAAACTTGACAGGCGGTCTACCGGTAGTAAACCAAGGCCGCTTGGCAAGTCTCAGTCCAATCCGGAAATGTTTAATCCCCACACATGAACGAAAGCTAGAAATGACCACCGGAGGAGAAGGAAGCGCCGGAATGCAAAACGGACAACGGGGAAAATGCTCAAATGCATGAGACGAACACGTATGCAAATGCAATGCATATGATGACATGATATGAGATGCATGACAATGACAACAACACACGGAGACAAAACCCGAACCCAAGAAAATAAAATAACTTAACGCCGGAAACGGCAAGAGTTGGAGTACAAAATAGGGAAAGTTACATCCGGGGTGTTACAACACTCCACCACTACGAAAGGATCTCGTCCCGAGATCTAGGACTGAAAGAACGCCGGGTACTCAGAACGGAGGTGATCCTCGCGTTCCCAGGTAGCTTCACGGTCGGAATGGTGTGACCACTTGACTTTGAGAAATTTGATTGACTTGTTGCGAGTCTTGCGTTCAGTCTCTTCAAGAATAGCAACTGGGTGCTCACGATAAGAGATATCTTCTTGGAGCTCAATGTCCTCGAAGTTGACGGTGCGGTCAGGAGTCTTGAAGCACTTTCGAAGCTGAGAGACATGGAACAAGTCATGAACATTTGCAAAGTTTGAAGGAAGCTCGAGTTGATAGGCGAGGTCGCCTCTCTTGCTGACAACCTTGAAAGGTCCCACGTATCTAGGGGCAAGCTTCCCTTTGATACCAAAGCGACGAGTACCTTTCATAGGAGAGACACGGAGGTAAACATTATCTCCGATCTCGAAAGCCAAATCACGGTGCTTACTATCATAGTAGCTCTTCTGACGGGATTGGGCTGCTTTGAGGTTATCACGAATGACTTTGCACATTTCTTCTGCTTCTGTGATTAAGTCATTACCCAAAAGCTGGCGTTCACCGGTTTCAGACCAGTTGAGAGGGGTACGGCACTTCCTGCCATACAGAATTTCAAAAGGGGCCTTGCCCGAACTTGCTTGAAAACTGTTGTTGTAGGAGAATTCAGCATAAGGAAGACAATCCTCCCACTTCATGCCGAAGGAGATCACACCAAGCCCTGAGCATATCTTCAAGAATCTGGTTGACACGCTCGACTTGACCGCTTGTTTGAGGATGGAAAGCAGTGCTGAAGCGAATGTTGGTGCCCATGGCCTTCTGGAAAGAATCCCAAAACATCGAGGTAAAGATGCTGCCACGGTCTGAAGAGATCACTTGAGGAATACCGTGTAGAGAGACAATACGAGAGGTATAGAGTTCCTCCAATTGAGCTGCAGTGATCGACTCTTTGATAGGCAGAAAATGAGCCACTTTGGTGAGTTTGTCGATGACAACAAATATAGCATCATTGCCACGCTTGGACTTTGGAAACCCAGTCACGAAGTCCATTTCAATGTGATCAAACTTCCATTCTGGAATGGCAAGAGGTTGGAGGAGACCAGCTGGCCTTTGGTGTTCTGCCTTCACTCTTCTGCAGACATCACATTCATTCACGAATTGAGCGATCTCGCGCTTCATTCGAGTCCACCAATAAGCTTGCTTGAGGTCCTGATACATCTTCGTACTCCCAGGGTGGATGGAGAGGAGAGAATTGTGAGCCTCGTTCATGATCACTTTACGGAGGTCACCTTTGGGCACAACAATACGATCCTCGAAGAAGAGAGTGTCCTTGTCATCAAGGCGGTAGCACTTGTACTTGGACTGACTCTTGGCAATCCCGATCTTCACTTTTTTCACCATAGCATCAAGAAGCTGGGCTTGGCGAATCTGGTCTTCTAAGGTAGGAGAGACTTGAAGGTTGGCGAGGAGACCTTGAGGAACAACTTGCAGATTAAGTTTGCGGAAAGCTTCACAAAGCTCGGGTTGATAAGGCTTGAGAACCAGACTGTTGCAGTAGGCCTTTCTGCTCAAAGCGTCAGCAATCACATTGGCCTTTCCTGGAGTATACTCAATACTCGGATTATACTCTTGAATCATTTCGACCCAACGAGTTTTCCTGAGGTTGAGATTAGGCTGAGTGAAGATGTACTTGAGACTCTTGTGATCAGTGAAAATGTCCACTTTTCTTCCCAATAGAAGATGTCTCCAAGTCAAAAGAGCATGGACAACTGCCGCCAACTCGAGATCATTAGTGGGGTAGTTCTTCTCATTAGGCTTCAACTGGCGAGATGTATAAGCAACAACTTTCTTCTCTTGCATCAAAACTGCGCCAAGACCTTGGAGAGAGGCATCACAAAAGACCTCGTACGGCTTGGATTCATCAGGCGGAGTCAAAACTGGAGCAGTGATCAATTTCTCTTTCAAAGTGTTGAAAGCAATATCACACTCCGGAGACCAAACGTACTTGACGTGCTTCTGAAGAAGATTTGAGAGAGGCTTCGCGATCTTAGAAAAGTTTTCAACGAATCTTCGGCAATAGCTTGCGAGACCGAGAAAACTGCGGAGTTGCTTCACATTCTGAGGAGGTTCCCAATTCACAATTGCGGACACCTTCTCGGGATTCACGGCAATGCCCTTGGCAGAGATGATATGACCAAGATAAAGAACCTCATCGAGCCAAAATTCACACTTGGAGAACTTGGCGTAGAACTGATGTTCTCTGAGCTTATCAAGAACCAAACGCAAGTGCTTGGCATGATCTTCCTTGTTCTTGGAGAAAACCAGAATGTCGTCAAGATAGACCAAAACGAAGTCATTGGTGTAGGCGTTGAAGATGAAATTCATCATGCGAGAGAACGTCGGAGGAGCGTTGGCGAGGCCAAAAGACATGACAGTGTATTCATATGAACCAAAGCTTGTTCTGAATGCTGTCTTGGGGATATCTTCTTCACGAATGCGAATCTGATGATAGCCCATACGAAGATCAAGCTTGGAGAACACTTGGGCACCTTTGAGTTGTTCGAATAGCTCATTGATGTTGGGAAGTGGGTATTTGTTCTTGATGGTCTTCTTGTTCACTGGACGGTAATCAACACAAAGTCGGTCCGTTCCATCCTTCTTCTTCACAAAAAGAACCCCACAACCCCACGGAGAAGAACTAGGCCGGATGAGACCCATTTTTTCTTGCTCATCGAGTTGCTTCTTCAGCTCCTTCAACTCTTCAGGTTCGAGCTTGTAAGAACGTTTGCACACAGGTTCCGTGCCATGCTCAAGATCAATAACGAATTCAACTGGCCGGTGCGGAGGCATTCCTGGGAGCTCTTCTGAAAGATGTCTTGGTATTCACAAACGACTGGAATTTATGAAATAGCGTCCAATTCACCCTTCTCATTGAGAGCAAACAGACGAATGGAATTATCCTGAGCAGCAAAGACAATTACATCCTCAGACGAATGAGTCAATTGAATCTGCCTGGCTGCACAATCAAGCTGAGCCTTGTGCTTAGAAAGCCAATCCATCCCAAGAATAAGATCCATATCCGAGTTACCAAGAACCATTGGAGAAGCCAGAAACTTGAAATCACCCATCAAGATAGAAATATCCGGAACCACCAAACTAGAACTCAGACGCTTAGCCGGAGAGACGACTTGCATAGCTCTGGGTAAAGCCTTAGTACTAAAATTGTTCTCCGATGCAAATGGGAATGACATGAAGGAATGCGATGCACCAGAGTCAAAAAGTACTTTTGCAGGAACATCATTAACAGGAAGGTTACCCATTATCACATCTGAGGAGTCCTCTGCCTGAGCTGCATTCATCAAGTTGACCTTGGCGTGCTTGGGGTTATGCTTGACCACAGCTGTACTTGTCGATCTGACAGGAGGAGGAGGAGGAAGACGCCTCTGGTTGAGAAACTTGTTGGCATAGTGACCCTTCTGTTGGCACTTGTTGCACGTGACCTCTGAAAGCGTACGGTGATACGGAGCACTCGATCTTGGAGGTTGAGACGAAGCCTTGTTCTGAAAGCCTGGGTTGGGTGGGTGGGAAGAACCACTTCCACCTTTGCTCTTCTGCTGAAACGGCTCACGAAACGGAGGAGGAGGAAGCCAAAACTTCTGCTGCTTGGCCACTTGAGTAGAGGAAGAAGGAGTAGCATCTCTGACTCGCTTCCTGGAAGCATCACACCTCAACTGAGCAGCCTCTTGCTTCAGTGCCATGTTGTAGAACTCATCGTATCTCAAGGGCTCGAAGAGAACAAGAGCGAGCTGAATATCTTCTCTGAGACCACCCCTGAACTGGTATATCATGCTCTTCTCATCAGGAACATCCTGCTTGGCAAAGCGGGCGAGCTTCTGGAACAACTTGTTGTAGTCATAGACAGACAAAGAGCCTTGCTTCAAATTGCGGAATTCCTCACGCTTGCTTTCAACCACGCTCTGCGGAATATGATGAGCTCGGAAATCTCGACGGAAATCATCCCAAGTGATAACACGTCCACCTCTGGAATCCTTGTACTGCTGGAACCATTCTGCAACTTGATCTTTGAGTTGGAAGGAAGCGAACTTGACAAAGTCCTCAGGCCTGACGTTACTGCACTCGAAATGCTTACATAGATCCACAAGCCAATCGTCAGCATCGGTTGCCTCAACACAATTGCTGAAAGTCTTTGGCCCGTTAGCAAGGAACTGGTTGAGTGTAGCAAAGTGACTCTGATTGCTGCCTTGATTCCCTTGACTGCCTTGATTGCGCTCTTGGAGAATTTGCATGATCAGCTGAGTGTTTGCATTGGTTGCGGCCATCACAGCTTGCCATGCCTCTGGAGGAGGTGGAGGCGATGGCGGATCAGGATTCGGAGTCATGCGCGTTGGAGGAGCCATCCTGAAGAGGTTGACCACCATTAGCACATTGACAGATAAATATTGAAGCTGAATCCAACGGAATGAAAATTGCAACATATAGTCTTCACATCCGAACAAAATGAACGAATGCATTCCTCTTGAAATGGTCACATATCCATAAATTGAGAAGCCACGTAGAATTAAGGTAGAGAAATAAATCAACAAGGTATGGATCAAGAACGAATAATCAGTAAGAAATCCCAATCTCAAACCAATATCCGTGGAAGAAGAACTAGAGCTACTAGAATTCCCACCTATGAAACTCGCGAACCTTTCCGGTTATGCAATCAGGTGTTGGGGATACACGGGAAGCATAATATCTCACCCAAACTAGCAAATCCTACATCCAGCTGTATCCATCCTTCAACACATAACCGAGAAAACTTCGGAAACCATCTACCTCAACCTTCGAAAAGCATCCGTTATACAAGTTATGGCGATACTCCCGAACTCCCGCCCCAGTACTGGGTGGCGTCGAGGTTATCTCACCAACGAACTGCATAAAAGAGATTTTCGATGTCGGCGAAAATATCTCAAGTATTCTAGAATTGCAACGATAAAATTATGATGACAACACCTCAGAGCTCAAATCCCCGGGACACTTCCACTAAACCCCTGACAGGAGGAACCAAGACAATGTTCTCATCATAAGCCATCGGAACGATTCCAAGATACCCGCGTGATCCTAAATTTTTTTTAGTGAAATTTGAGAAGAGAAGAGTCAAAAACTCTACGTCAGGATGCCTTACCAGAGCGATGAGGAGACTGGGAAGTAAAAAAGAATTCCTAAGCTCTCCGGTATATAATTCCTAAATGACTCAAAACATTTTTCTAGACACAACTCGGCCGCTAAAAACGATCAAGCAATGGGGCTCCTAAGGTCGGGGAAGGCTCTGATACCAACTTGTAACACCCTCGATGCGACTATAGCTCCCACGTGTCGAGGCACGACTTAGAGACATAATTGCATTGAAGGCATATGTCGCAAGTTAGGCAATCTTCACAACATCCCATGTAATAATAATAAAAGGGGAGATAACATAGTTGGCTTACACTCGCCACGTCAATCAAGTACATTAATAACATTACATCATCCATACACTCAAGGCCCGACTACGGCACCAAAATAAAAGAGAAACCAACATGCGACACGGTCCCGATCACCCCCAACTGGGCACTACTACTGATCGTCGGGAAAGGAAACGTAGTATCGTTGAGAGTCTTCGTCGAACTCCCACTTGAGCTCATACGCGTCTCCTGGAGCGGAAACATCAGGCCCTGCATCTGGTGTAATAGTAATCTGTGAGCCACAGGGACTCAGCAATCTCGCACCCTCGCGATCAAGACTATTTAAGCTTATAGGTATGGGTAAGGCAAATATAAGTGGAGCTGCAGCAAGCGACTAGCATATATGGTGGCTAACTTATTCGCAAAGGAGAGCGAGAAGAGGAGGCAAAGCACGAGCGAGAAACTAGAGAGCAACCTGCGCAAACATTACTCCAACACCGTGTCCACTTCCCGGACTCCGCCGAGAAGAGGCCATCACGGTAACACACTCAGTTGATTCATTTTAATTACTTAAGGTTCAAGTTATCTACAACCGGACATTAACAAATTCCCATCTGCCCATAACCGCGGGCACGGCTTTCGAAAGTTCAATCCCTGCAGGGGAGTCCCAACTTAGCCCATGACAATCTCTCACGGTCAACGAAGGAATAGACCTCCTCCCAAGACGTTCCGATCAGACTCGGTATCTCGGTAATTCAAGACACTTCGACAGGTTAAACAAGACCAGCAACACCGCCCGAATGTGCCGACAAATCCCGATAGGAGCTGCACATATCTCGTTCTCAGGGCACACTCAGATGAGACTAGCTACGAGTAAAACCAACCCTCAAGTTTCCCCGAGGTGGCCCCGCAGGCAGCTCAGTTCGGACCAACACTCAGAGGGAGCACTGGCCCGGGGGGGGGGGGGTTAAAATAAGATGACCCTTGAGTCTGCAGAACCCAAGGGAAAGAAAAGGGTAGGTGGCAAATGGTAAAACCAAGGTTGGGCATTGCTGGACAAGATTTAATCAAGGCGAACTATCAAGGGGTTCCCATTATGACCCAACCGCATAAGGAACGCAAAAATCCGGGAACATAACACCGATATGACGGAAACTAGGGCGGCAAGAGTGGAACAAAACACTAGGCGAGGGGCCGAGCCTTCCACCCTTTACCAAGTATATAGATGCATTAAGATAACATGGCAATATAATGATATCCCAACAAGTAAATAAAAGATGTTCCAACAAGGAACGGCCTCCAATCTTCACCTGCAACTAGAAACGCTATAAGAGGGGGCTGAGCAAAGCAGTAACATAGCCAATCAACGGTTTGCTAGGACAAGGTGGGTTAGAGGTTTGACATGGCAATTTGGGAGGCTTGCAAGCAAGTGGTAGGCATCGTAGCAATGGCATAGCAAAAGAGCGAGCAAACTAGCATAGCAAAGATAGTAGTGATTTCGAGGGTATGATCATCTTGCCTGCACAGTTGTCAGAGTTGACTGGATCCTCACAAGCAAACTCAACGGGCTCCTCGGTAGCGAACTCGTCTCCCGTCTCTACCCAAACAAGACAAACAAGCAACAAGGATACAATCAACCACGTGCAAGACCAAGCAATATGATGTAATGAAGATATGCTATGCGGGATGCGATGCGGGATGCAAAATGCAAGATATGACAGGAAATGCATGAACCTGGCCTCAACTTGGAATTCCAAGGGTGCCACTGGAAAGATGAGATGAAATCGCTTGAAAATGATATAAACGCCGGAATCGGAGTTACGGTTTGGAAATGGCAGGCGTTTCAAAATTGACACCGGTCTGCGATTTACAGCAAGTAGGCATCTAAATGCAATGAAATGGACATGCTACAGCCACCAAACATGACAACAAAATACATGGCAGTGATGCACACAAGATGCTTAACAAAAGACTAGCACTGAGCCACGGCCAATTCATCCATAATGAGGTTCAAACAAGCATGGCAAAAACGCAAATGCAAAACAGATTCCAGACTTAGTGAAATTAACACTTGTCTGAAATTTCAGATCACGAAGCCCTCTTCGGAGCAGCAAAACAACATGATACATGACCTGATTAAGACAAGTAAGAACATGGCATGGAGCTAATGGTTTGCTAGGACAAGGTGGGTTAGAGGTTTGACATGGCAATTTGGGAGGCTTGCAAGCAAGTGGTAGGCATCGTAGCAATGGCATAGCAAAAGAGCGAGCAAACTAGCATAGCAAAGATAGTAGTGATTTCGAGGGTATGATCATCTTGCCTGCACAGTTGTCAGAGTTGACTGGATCCTCACAAGCAAACTCAACGGGCTCCTCGGTAGCGAACTCGTCTCCCGTCTCTACCCAAACAAGACAAACAAGCAACAAGGATACAATCAACCACGTGCAAGACCAAGCAATATGATGTAATGAAGATATGCTATGCGGGATGCGATGCGGGATGCAAAATGCAAGATATGACAGGAAATGCATGAACCTGGCCTCAACTTGGAATTCCAAGGGTGCCACTGGAAAGATGAGATGAAATCGCTTGAAAACGATATAAGGAACGCCGGAATCGGAGTTGCGGTTAGGAAATGGCAAGCGTTTCAAAATTGACACCGGTCTGCGATTTACAGCAAGTAGGCTTCTAAATGCAATGAAATGGACATGCTACAGCCACCAAACATGACAACAAAATACATGGCAGGGATGCACACAAGATGCTTAACAAAAGACTAGCACTGAGCCACGGCCAATTCATCAATAATGAGGTTCAAACAAGCATGGCAAAAACGCAAATGCAAAACAGATTCCAGACTTAGTGAAATTAACACTTGTCTGAAATTTCAGATCACGAAGCCCTCTTCGGAGCAGCAAAACAACATGATACATGACCTGATTAAGACAAGAAAGAACATGGCATTGAGCTACTCAACAAGCTTAACAAAAGACCCAAAGTGACCTGGGGCCAAAAGGGTTCATAAAATATACTAACGGGCACACGAACATAGCTAAAACACAATCAGTTTTCAGACTTAGTGAAAACTGAGACATGCTGAAATATAACTCACGAAGGCATGTAAACGAACTCGATTCACTCACTACGGTGCAAGTCATGGCAAGGCAAGCATACATCCATTAAGAAGGCACAAAATGCTAGCTAGAAATGGCAAGAACAATGGCATATCATGCACGGATCAACTACAATAACATCGGCAAAATCGCAAACAAGTTGACGATCTGCCCAGATTCGCAACGAAGCAAAAGTAGAGCTCGATTGACTCAAGCTAGGATGCTCCATAATTGCAAACAAAGACATGGATGGATAGAGCACTACAAGATTAACAAGACTCCCTTACTGATCATCCTCAAAAGAGGCACGGATCACTAGGAAACAACAAGAACATATGGCATCGTGAACTAATCAATCCCACGTGGCGCGACCCGGTTGGACGAAGGCGCCGGCGGACGCTGTCCGGCCGGGGGCGGACGTGTCCGTCGGTGGCGGGGATCTGTTTTTTTTTTTGGCTAGGGTTTCGGGGAGAGAGAGATCCAAAAATGGAGGGGGGCTATTTATAGGCATAAGTGGAGATAGGAGAGTCCAAATGAGGTGCGGTTTTCGGCCATGCGATCGTGATCGAACGCTCTAGGACATGGAGCAGAGTTTGGTTGGTTTTGGTCCAAATTGGAGGGGTGTTGGGCTACAACACACACGAGGCCTTTTTGGTCCTCGGTTAACCGTTGGAGTATCAAACGAAGTCCAAATGATACGAAACTTGACAGGCGGTCTACCGGTAGTAAACCAAGGCCGCATGACAAGTCTCGGTCCAATCCGGAAATGTTTAATCCCCACACACAAAAGAAAGCTAGAATTGACCACCGGAGGAGAACGAAGCGCCGGAATGCAAAACGGACAACGGGGAAAATGCTCGAATGCATGAGACGAACACGTATGCAAATGCAATGCACATGATGACATGATATGAGATGCATGACAACGAAAACAACACACTGAGACAAAGACCCGAACCCGAGAGATAAATATAACTTAACGCCGGAAACGGCAAGAGTTGGAGTACAAATAGGGAAAATTACATCCGGGGTGTTACAGTTCTTTCCCATCAAAGAATTCACCTTGAAAACCAATACACACAATAGCCCAAACGGCGGGGTTATGTCCAAGAATATGCATTTTCATCTTATGCTTCCAACTAGCAAAATTAGTACCATCAAAGTAAGGACCTCTACGGTGATAATTTCCCTCGCTAGACGCCATACTCTCCTAGGTTGTGAAACCAAGGCTATGACCACCAAAAGCTATGGAAATCAAAGCAAATGGAGACCAAAGCTCTGATACCACTTGTAGGGTCGGAAGTATGTCTAGAGGGGGGGTGATTAGACTACTTGACCAAATAAAAATCTAGCCTTTTCCCAATTTTAGTTCTTGGCAGATTTTAGCTATCTTAGCACAAGTCAAGCAATCTCCACACAATTCAAGCAAGCATGCAAAAGAGTATATGAGCAGCGGAAAGTAAAGCATGCAACTTTGCAAGAATGTAAGGGGAAGGGTTTGGAGGATTCAAACGCAATTGGAGACACGGATGTTTTTGTCGTGGTTCCGATAGGTGGTGCTATCATACATCCACGTTGATGGAGACTTCAACCCACGGAGGGTAACGGTTGCGCGAGTCCACGGAGGGCTCCACCCACGAAGGGTCCATGAAGAAGCAACCTTGTCTATTCCATCACGGCCGTCGCCCACGAAGGACTTGCCTCACTAGCGGTAGATCTTCACGAAGTAGGTGATCTCCTTGCCCTTACAAACTCCTTGGTTCAACTCCACAATCTTGTCGGAGGCTCCCAAGTGACACCTAGCCAATCTAGGAGACACCACTCTCCAAGAAGTAACAAATGGTGTGTTGATGATGAACTCCTTGCTCTTGTGCTTCAAATGATAGTCTCCCCAACACTAAACTCTCTCTCACAGGATTTGGATTTGGTGGAAAGAAGATTTGAGTGGAGAGAAACTTGGGGAAGGCTAGAGATCAAGATTCATATGGTTGGAATGGAATATCTTGAGCTGAACACAAGTGTAGGTGGTTCTCTTTCAGAAAATGTGTATTGGAAGTGTAGATGTGTTCTGATGGCTTTCTCCACGAATGAGGAGTGGGTGGAGGGGTATATATAGCCTCCACACAAAATCTAACTGTTACACACAATTTGCCAAACTCGGTGGGACCGAATGGTTAAACTCGGTCGGACCGATTCAGCAAACCTACTGACCGTTAGGATTTTTGGTGGGACTGAGATGCAACTCGGTAGGACCGATATGGTTAGGGTTAGGGCATAACGTAATCTCGGTGTGACCTATTACACAAACTCGGTGGGACCGATTTTGGTAATAAGCTAACCAGAGAGTTGGTCAGGTAAACTCGGTGGGACCGATTCGCTCATCTCGGTGAGACCGAAATGTTACAAAAGGGAAACAGAGAGTTTACATTGCAATCTCGGTGGGACCGGTCGCTCACTTCGGTTAGACCGAAATGTTACGAAGGGAAACAGAGAGATTACAATCCCATCTCGGTGAGACCGAGATCCCTATCGGTGAGACCGATTTGGCTAGGGTTTGTGGTAGTGGATATGACATTTGCAACTCGGTGGCGCCGGATAGAAAGAATCGATGGGGCCGAGTTTGACTTTTGGTTTAGGTCATATGTGGATGTGGGAAGGTAGTTGAGGGTTTTGGAGCATATCACTAAGCACTTTGAGCAAGCAAGCCAGTAAGAAACACCTCATCCCTCCTTGATAGTATTGGCTTTTCCTATAGACTCAATGTGATCTTGGATCACTAAAATATAAAATTTAGAGTCTTGAGCTTCAAACTTGAGCCAAACTTTTTGTCCTTAGAATTTTGAGGGATCCACTTTCCTCATCCATGCCATGCCATTCATTGGGCTTTTCCTGAAATATTAATCTTGGAATAATGTTAGCTCAATGAGCTATATGTTGTTAGGAATTACCAAAACCACCCAGGGATAGTTGAACTTTCAATCCCGCACCCGGCAGCGTGGGGAGAAGCGGCAACCCCGCCCCCACCGGATCCCAGGAACCCGTAGAATCTCGGGTGAACCGCATCAGCGATCTCCCGGACGCCGTCCTTGGGGAGATCATCTCGCTTCTCCCCAGCAAGGATTGCTGCCGCACCCAAGTCCTCTCAATTCGGTGGCGCCCTCTATGGCGCGCCGTGCCCCTTAATCTCGACTGTCGTCAGCTATCTCTCTTCAATGATTTTGAAATCCCCAGAGCCATCATCTCCTCCCACCAGGGCTCCGTTCAAAGCCTCTGCATCCCGTCATGCTACCTAAGCAAGCATACCATGCCCTGCACAGTGGACGCCTGGCTGAAATCCCCTAAATTCATAGAACTACAGCTGCTTGAGTTCTACTATTCCCCTGGAAATCACCTACCAGATACCGAGCACCATCTACCTGTGCCCTCAGCACCGATGTCCATCTCGCGGTTTTCCTCCTCTCTCCACACCGCCACATTTGCGCTGTGCGACCTACCAGACAATCTGGTACTAAACCTTCGACTCCCATTTCTCAAGAAACTTTCACTTGTGCGAGTTCGTATATCGGAGGCCTCATTGCATAGCACCATCCACTCTAGTTGCCCTGCCCTGGAGTGCCTGGTGCTTGCTTTCACAGTTAGAATCGGTTGTCTCCAAATAAAGTCGCCTAACCTTGTAAGAATTGGAATTTGTTTTGACGGAAGGTGGCTCATCATCCAAGATGCCCTTTCACTTCAAAGGTTGATCCTTGATTCTAGTTATTCACCGTTGCAAATAACCGTCCTCTCTGCGCCTAAACTGGAGACCTTGGGTGTAATACATGATCTCTGTGCTCATTTCAATATGGTGTTTGGCTCCATAGTTCTTCAGGTACTTTACATTATCATCTACACTTGTAACCATAAGCTGCATTTTAAATTTCTGCGCATAAGTTATATGTCAACGGGAGAGCTATTTCTTTGCGAGAAGCAATGGGAGAGATAATTGCTTTGTCCACCAAAAGCGATCTCCATAGCGGTGTGATAGAGAGGAGTTGTGGTCTTCTCGCGGGTCATGTTTGTCCCATGAGATCTTGATATTGGTTTAGTTGGCATGGTGGCAACCATCTAGCTCGTGCCTTTTTTCCTCTGGGTCCGCCTCTGTCTCGGGGTTGTGTTTGCCTCCTCATTTGGTAGCTATGCGGTGACTGTCGGTGTCAAAACCGGCGGATCTCGGGTAGGGGGTCCCGAACTGTGCATCTAGGCGGATGGTAACAGTAGACGAGGGACACAATGTTTTACCCAGGTTCGGGCCCTCTTGATGGAGGTAAAACCCTACGTCCTGCTTGATTAATATTGATGATATGGGTAGTACAAGAGTAGATCTACCACGAGATCAAGGAGGCTAAACCCTAGAAGCTAGCCTATGGTATGATTGTTGTACGTTGGGTTGTCCTACAGACTAAGACCCTCCGGTTTACATAGACACCGGAGAGGGTTAGGGTTACACAAAGTCGGTTACAATGGTAGGAGATCTAAATATCCGCATCGCCAAGCTTGCCTTCCACGCCAAGGAAAGTCCCATCCGGACACGGGACGAAGTCTTCAATCTTGTATCTTCATAGTCCAGGAGTCCGGCTGAAGGTATAGTCCGGCCATCCGGACACCTCCTAATCTAGGACTCCCTCAGTAGCCCCTGAACCAGGCTTCAATGATGACAAGTCCGGCGCACAGATTGTCTTCGGCATTGCAAGGCGGGTTCCTCCTCCAAGTACTTCATAAAAGATTGTAAACACTAAGGGTAGTGTCCGGCTCTGCAAAATAAGTTTCCACATATTGCCATAGAGAGAATAATATTAACACAAATCTAATCTGCTGACGTATTCCGTAGTGTGACATCACGCTACAGCCAAGTCCTTTATTCGAATCGTTTTTACTTCCCCACCTCAGCGTATTTTGCGAGGCGGTTTCCTTCGCACGTCTTGTCAAAGCAGAGATCGTGTCCCCTTTATTTACGGGATTCTCATCAATACAGACATGGGTAACCCAATCGTGCCCGTTAGCATGTTTTCTCGATTAAAGGCGAGTCCCAAACGGTTACGGGGAGGGCCCTTGGTATTCAACCTCTTATAAAGAGACCAAGGCCTTACTCCTTTTCAATCTCAAACAAGTTCGCCCGTCGCCTCGAGTTCCAACACCCTAGGCTCCAGATTCCAGGCGCTTCGGACCTTCGACAATGTCTGGTTCCGACCTTCGAGGCCGATGGATGCCCTCCTCCGTCACGGAGGAGGACGTGCTAAAGTTGAGAGAGGCCAAGTTCCTGACCGGCGAAATTTCGCACAGGTTGCCTGCTCAAGGGCAGGCCATTCCCAGTCCCCAGCCTGGTGAGAGCGTGGTGTTCGTGTCTCACTTCCTACGGGGGTTAGGCTTCCCAATGGATCCCTTTGTGAGGGGGCTGATGTTCTATTATGGGCTGGAATTCCACGACTTAGCTCCGGAGTCCATCCTCCATGTTTCCTCATTCATCGTCATGTGTGAAGCATTCCTCCGTGTTACTCCTCACTTCGGATTATGGCTCAAGACCTTCAAGGTAGAGCCGAAGATGATTGAGGGACGGCACGCAGAGTGCGGAGGCACTGTTGTAAGCAAGAATGCTGGTGCTCCATGGCCCGAGGGCCCTTTTCAAGAGGAGCTCGGCTTATGGCAACGAGAGTGGTTCTATATCACCGTCCCCAGGGGCACCAAGTGGGTAGCGCCGCCTGCCTTTCGCTCGGGTACCCCAGAGCAGCTAGGGTCGTGGGTCAATAAGGGCCTAGATTGGGGACCGCCCCTGGACGCGACTTTGTTGCAGGGCCGCATCAGGGATCTCTTAGAAAGAGGTCTCAGCCTGGTCAAAGTGACGCAAGTCATGCTGATCCGCCGAACACTGCCTGGCAAACGCCGCTCCCTTCGTCTATGGGAGTTTAATCCGGAGGGATCGCGAGCTCTCCAGCACTTTATGGGCGCAACGCCCACGGAGATGTATAAACTATTCTTCGGATCACAAGCAATGTGTCCGGATTTGACCGAGGACGCAGGTCTGAGCTGCAATCGCCCGGATACTCAAGTAAGTAGCCTTGTGCCCAGACTCGTTATCCGTATATTTATCATAAACTTGCCCCTAAAAGAGTTGTCCCTTTAAACAGGAGTGGATAGCGAAAGCAAAGCTGATCAGGTGTCCGGCTCCCCTCCCCGAGACCAGGCCGGATCCCGTCCTAGTCAGGATGTTGAAGATTGTGCCTTTGGAGGAAAGTGAGGGAGGGGACAAGGGAACTACGGCCTCCTCGAAGGAGGCTGTTCGGAGGGAAGGAACCGAAAATTCCTCTCCTCCGGGGAAGAAAAGGACCGCCTCTGAAGACCCAGAGACCATGGCCTCAAAGCGGGGGAAAAAATCCTCGTCAGAGGGTCCTACGTCGGGGGGTGCCTTGGCCGAATTATGCCCTCAAGGGGATCAGCCCTCCAGCGAGCCGTAAGTGGAGAAAGATTTTCTTTTCGAGAGATGAGGGAAACCCTTGCTATATGTCTGAGAAGATTAACCGTAATTTTACCTTGTAGCTCGGACCTCGACCCTTCTCAGCAGAGCTTGTCTTCGGGGGACCTTCTTCCAGAGATGATGGAGAGCGGAACGCCTCCCCCTGCCGCACCACCTAGCGAGGCGGGCGACCCTGAGGTGTCGTCGCGGAGGGTTTCTCTGAATCCGGCAGGGGAGGAAGATAGCTACGTGGCCCCCCAAGGTTCTCCACGTCCGGCCTTCGAAAGAGGCCATAGGACAAGTCCGGCACCGTCTGGTGCTCGCCCGGAGGAGCTGAAGAATCTGCTGGGGCGAGCTTCTATCTCAGAGGAGCACCGTGCATTGATGGGCACGGTGATTGAAAGGATTTCGTCCGCGGAAAGCGGATTGCACGAGGCCGTCATAAGTTTACTGACGGGTTTTGAGGTACGTTAGATAATGTACACTTTTGCCAGTTGCGCATAAATAAGATGCGCCCTGTGTAGATAGTAGCCCCTGAGACTTTGTGCGTTGTCAGAAGTGACGGCGCGCAGAGGATCATAATCCCAGGTCTAAAATGTCGCCTTTGTATGTAGGTGGCAAAGTGTCCGGAATCCAGCCGGACTGATGATTTTGCCGAGTTAAAGCGGCAACTTGACGTGGCAGATGCCGACATTGCACTCGTCAACAAGCGGCTTGATGAGGCTCAAGGTATGTAATTCCTCGGACGGCACCTGGTAAGAGGTGCTTTATGCCAGTATCTTACGATGTGTGTTCTTTGACGCAGATGGTGCGGCCGCCATAGAGAGTCTTCGGGCTGAACTTGCCCGAGCTAAGGAACAAGCCAGAAAAAGTGATGCGGCTGCCAAGAAGGCCCTTGAAGAGCTGAGAGCCGAACAGGCTGCTCACTACCGGAGCAAGAAAGAGATGGCCGTGAAGCTAAAAAGCGCTGCTGACCATAGCAAGCTTCTTGAAAAAGAAGACCGGGCGAGACAGACGGACTTAGAGAAGGCCGTTGCTGATGCCAAGGATGCTCGCTCTGCAATGAGAGAGAGCTGCGAAGGAGGAGCTGCGTCAGGCTGGAGAGATCGCGGCTGGAAAGCCCTTTATGCTGCGGAGGAAGTTTTGTGATCCGAAGCTTGCTCCGTTGGACTGGATGTGGAGTACGGCGGACACCTATCTGGATTTGGCAGCGAGTGCTGCTGATGCGACCGAACACTTCCGAGATCAAGAAGATCGCGAAGTGGAAAAACTTTTCTGGTCGCAGTTCCACCATCCAGAGCGTCCACTACGAGTGGACGATCGTCTGGCTGAATGGGCCGAACTGAATAGGTTGTCCGGACTAACCATGAAGTGCGTCATGAGTCACCTGTGGCCGGGGAAATCGGAGCCGAAGAGTTATTTCAGCTTGGTGCAGCAGTTCCTTGGTGCGGTGCCGCGTATTAATGCAATTAAGAGGTCAGCATGCATAGAGGGTGCGCGGATGGCTCTTGCCCGTGTCAAGACATACTGGGCGGAGATGGAGACCACATCTGTTGCATCCCAAGATTCGGACAGAAGCCGAGTACCTGCCGAGCACTATTTTCAGGAAGTTCTGCAAGGTGCTCGTGTAATAGAGTCGCAGTGCTCGAAGGATGCTATGTTTGAATAGCGTATGCGATTGTAAAATGGTAGTTTGATAAATTGTAGGAACTTTTTATACTTGTGCCTGCAAGTATTGTAACACCTCATGTGTGGCCGTTTAAAATATATAAAATCTGAAAGATGGCAGTCGTCGGCTTCAGCCCCCACGCAGATAATGTGGGGGTGTTCGCAAAAGGCACATTTTCACACTTGATCCAACGTCTTGGTCCTACAAAGGAGGTGATAGCGCAGCGAACTAGGCAATCGGACTATAATGCTTTATCACTTTCATTTAGCCATAGGAGCTTGACAGTGGGACTACTTAGATAGCCCCTGGTGGCTACTGCGCTCGCCCGAATTCGGGGCGCGTGTGTGCCTGGCCGGGAAACGACCCTTCGTTAATGCGGAGGAATCCTATAGATTCCGGAGAGTCATCGAGTGGTTGACCAGTCTCACGCTATATCATGACAGTCAGTTTTCGGCTTTCTCTACTGAGGTGCTCGCCTGGCCGAACCGGGGCACAATCGCAGTAGTTCTCCTGGTGCCGCCTTAGCCGATAGAGCGGAATGCAAGGCAGCCGAACACAGGAGCCGGGAAACCCAACATTTGACCAAAGACATGATTCGGAGCTGATGCATATAAGGCCAAACTCGCGACGCCGAACACTCCCTAAGGTATTCGGTCTTTATGAGAGCGGGCGAGACAACGCCCTTAGGTATAAGCCCCTAGTGTCCAGGTACGCGCAGAAATTCTGACGTGGCCACATGCCAATACGCCAGCCTCCTCCTTGGTTATACTAGAGAGAACCAGGGGATGTGTATCAACAAGAGACAGTAAAAAAGGTTTACGCAGGGTCTTAATCTGAAAAGAATCCTTGGAACGGGTCCCTGCTGCACGTCTGCGCCTGTGTCTCCGTTGTGCCGTATCCTGGACGGGTGCAGCATGATATTCATCTGTAAAAGAGAGGAACTAAGTTGAGAAAAGGTCGTGCCGAGCAAAAGTTATATTAAATAAACAAAGTGAAATAGGTAAAATTGAGCTTTATTGTCTCTTATTTTATATGTGCGGAGCCCCTAGAGCAGGGGTATACGGCCACTAAGCCTTTATCAATGATATTTTTGTGCCGGACTCGTCTAGCCGTGTCCGTGGTCTTAATGACCTGTTCGGATGTTTTGGCTGGTGAAGCCATTTCATTGTGGGGCTGTCAAGGCGGCCATGCAATCCTCCGCTCGGGGGAGGCGCACTCAATGCTTCCCCTTCAAAGAGATGATGCCTCGTGGACCGGGCATCTTAAGCGTAAGAGATGCATAATGCGGTATTGCGTTAAAGCAGGTGAAAGCTTCGCGTCCCAGCAGTGCTTGATAGCGACTTGAGAATGGGATAATGTGGAAAGTTAGCTTTTTGCGGCAGAATTTATTGGTGGAGCCGAATATAACTTCGAGCCGAAGAAAACCCATGCAATGGGTGTCCGGGCCTGGCGTTACCCCTTGAAAGGAGGTTTTGCTGTGGCGAATTCTTGTTGGGTCTATCCCCATGTGGCGGATTGTGTCCTGATATATCAGGTTTAGACCACAGCCTCCGTCCATCAAGACATTTGTAAACTGGAGTCCGTCAATTATTGGATCGAGTACCAAGGCAGTCCAGCCTGCGTTCCTGATACTTCTAGAATAGTCCAGATGATCGAAGATGATTGGTTTTGACAACCAGTGGCGAGACTCCTTTGGGATAGGCTGTATGGCGCGTACCTTTATGGGCGCTGCACGTTTTGTTGTGTGAAGTAAGTTTACTCTTTTTACTTCTTGTGGGAAATTCTTTTGTTTCCTGGTGCTCTGCTTTTGGGGTTCGTCATCGTCTTCGCTTGGTGTGTCGAGCCCCTTGTATTCGGCATTGAGTCTACCGGATTGTTTGAAAACCCAACAATCTCTGTGGGTATGGTTAGCAGGCTTCCCGGGAGTACTGTGTATTTGACATATCCTGTCCAAGATTTTGTTTAGGTTGAATAAATCATCTCTGTTATCCTGGAGGGGCGGATTTTTCTGATTCTGCCGTGAGCTTTTGAATCCGGCGTTGACAGCCGTGCTCTTCAGACTGTTTTCCTTGGTCCGGCGACGATCCTTGTTGCGTCGCGGTTTTCCGTTTCCATCCCTAGTTTCGGATGTACTTGGGTCGCTGGTGCTACATCTTGCCAACCAGCTATCCTCTCCTGCGCAAAAGCGGGTCATGAGGCTTGTTAATGCGGTCATTGTTCTTGGCTTTTCTTGGCCGAGGTGTCTGGCAAGCCATTTGTCTCGAACGCTATGCTTAAAAGCTGCTAGGGCTTCGGCGTCCGGACAGTCGACTATCTGATTCTTCTTAGTAATAAATCTATTCCAGAATTGCCGAGCTGACTCTCCGGGCTGTTGAGTTATGTGACTGAGATCGTCTGCATCCGGAGGGCGGACATAGGTCCCTTGAAAATTTGCTCGGAAAGCGTCCTCGAGCTCTTCCCAACTTCCAATTGTGTTTTCAGGAAGGCTTTTAAGCCAATGCCGGGCTGGCCCTTTAAGCTTGAGGGGTAAGTATTTGATGGCGTGGAGGTCATCTCCTCTAGCCTTATGTATGTGGAGGATATAATCCTTGATCCAGACTCCAGGGTCTGTTGTTCCGTCGTATGCCTCTATGTTTACGGGTTTGAATCCCGCTGGAAATTCATAATCCAGGACCTCATCGGTGAAACATAGGGGGTGTGCGGCGCCCCTGTATTTGGGTGTGCCGTGATGTTTGGATATTTGTTGTGTTGCATTGCTTACTAGAGCTTGCTTTCTTGGCCCATAGATAGATCTGGCTGGGCCATCTTTTTGATGCGAATCCTTGAGTGGATCGCGTGCCGGCTTGTGTGCGGCGCCGCTTGCCGCTCCATGCTGGCCATGGGGTCGTCTATCCGACCAGGTGGCTTTCTTATTTTTTGACTGCGGGGGCTCCACGGCGTCCTCATCAAATTCAGGCAGTAGCTTTCTCTTCAGATAGCTTTTTGTGCGGTGACTGCCGCCATGTTTGTCTGTGGTGTTGAGTACTTTGCTCCATCTGATTCTGAGTGCATCTTCCGCAGTTTTGAGCTTCCGCTTCTGCTTTTTCAGGCTACGCGCAGTGGCGACGAGCCTTTTGTGGAGGTTCTTCTGCTCCATGAACTTATCCGGCGTAAGGTCGTCCGGACTGTTGTTTTCGTCAGGGACGGGTTGTTCGGTTTGTTTATCCAAGTTGCCCTGTTCGGACGGTTGCTCGAAGGCATGTTCGTCGTCCGCCGGCTCGTCCTGCTCTATGGCTGGGTCTATATGGCTGCTGTGTCTGTCGAGGCGGGGCTTGGGGCGGCGCTTACGTCGCCGCTTTGATTGCTTTTCGAGTGAACGATCCCTCATTGCATCCCTGTGTTCCTCGTCGTCGCTTCCTTTGGGTGTGTCCGCCATGTATACATCATGTGATGAGGTGGCAGTCCAGTGCCTTATGGGCGCTGGTTCATGTTCATCTCCTACATCGTCGTCCATGCCGTCGATGTCTTCGGAGTCGAAGTTGAGCACGTCGTTTAAATTATCGACGGTGGCTACCAAATGGGTGGTGGGTGGGCATCGAATTTCTTCGTCGTCCACATCCCAATCCTGCCGGTCATAGTCCGGCCAGGACTCTCCTGACAAAGAGAGAGACTTTAGTGACTTCAGAATGGCGCTGAAGGGCGAGTGCTGAAAGATGTCTGCGGCAGTGAATTCCATGATCGGCGCCCAATCGGATTCGATTGGTAGGGGCGCGGAGGGCTCGGAGTCCGGAGAGGAGTCCGGCACCTTGGAGTCACGAGCTTCGCAGAGGACAAGGCTGGTGTTCGGCTTGATCGTCGTAGAGATTGCAGCCCCCGAGGCGGTGTCTAACCACCCATCCTCGATTGGTGTGGTCGGCTCCAAGCTAAGGGTCGAAGCGGACACAAGTGCGGCCTCCAGGGCACTGCTCGGTGGCAGAGCTAGGTCATGCCCTTCGTGACAGTGCGGCGCGCTCGGCTGTGGCTCGAATCTTCGAAGATCAAGTCTCCGCGGATGTTGGCCGTGTAGTTCAAACTTCCAAATCTGACCTGATGGCCAGGGGTGTGGCTTTCGATCTGCTCCAGATGACCAAGCGAATTGGCCCGCAGTGCAAAGCCGCCGAATACAGAGATCTATCCGGGGAGAAAGGTCTCGCCCTGGACCGCATCGCTATTGATGATCGGAGGAGCCATCGGGCCTAAAAGTGATGACACAGAGGAACTCTCAATGAAAGCACCAATGTCGGTGTCAAAACCGGCGGATCTCCGGTAGGGGGTCCCGAACTGTGCGTCTAGGCGGATGGTAACAGGAGACAAGGGACACGATGATTTTACCCAGGTTCGGGCCCTCTCGATGGAGGTAAAACCCTACTCCTGCTTGATTAATAATGATGATATGGGTAGTACAAGAGTGGATCTACAACGAGATCAAGGAGGCTAAACCCTAGAAGCTAGCCTATGGTATGATTGTTGTTGTTCGTCCTACGGACTAAAACCCTCCGGTTTATATAGATACCGGAGAGGGCTAGGGTTACACAGTCGGTTACAATGGTAGGAGATCTACATACACTACAAGAAATATGTCAACTTATGACCACCACTATTGGTCACTGAAAGGTCACAAATTTCCATTTATGACCTTTTTGTGACCAAAAACATAAGGTCAAAAGCTGGGCGTCGTAAACTGACTATAGCGACATTTCTTCTGGAATGGTCGCAAACGTTTATGACCAAAATATGTCTACTGTGGCGTTTTGGTCACTAGCAACCTCCCCAGGCCACGTAGGCATCCAGCGTGGCAATCTGACGTGGCACAAGATTCAGCCCGGTCCAATTCGATTTTCTACATGGGCCGAGCCCATTAATTCCATTTATTGTTTTTTTCTTGCAATTTGGGTAAGCTACACGGGCCAGGCCCTATACTTCGGCCTTTTTATTTCTGGGTTGTGGCCCTTTTTTTCCTTTTTCAAATGGGTCCCAATTGTCAGGTTCTGATAAGCAGGTCCCAAATGTCCGATTCTGGTTTGTGGAACTTTGTTGTCATGGCCATGTTCCTCATATTTCAATATGCCAATAATTAAACAACCAGTATTTAAATCAAAATAGACAGAAAATAGGTGTAACAAGCCGATTCTAATATACAAATGCGATCAATCTGTTACATCAACAAGAAGCAACAATCTGTTACATCAACAAGAAGCAACAATCTGTTACATCAACACATACAAATGCGATCACAGTATAACAAACTCTACAGGTGTCTTTTGACAGCTTCAAGTGGCCCTTCATGGCGGCAGGAAGATGGTTCCTATCACCCTTCATGGGCATCAGAGTGATGCAGCTGAACGTGGCAGGGAAAAGGATTACCTGCAAAAGCCAAATTTATACAAGATATCAGCCTTTCAGTCATGCAGAATATCAGAGACACATGCTTCATCACTACAGGGCATGGAAACGTAAAATGCATTTTTTACAAAGGGCTTACAATTGCAAATTTACTATCCACAAAATTAAATTAGAAAAAACAAATAAAACAGTGAGGTGCAAAAGATGTCAGCCTTAGTGTTTCTACTTCCTACAACTGACCGAGACCATGCTGTTTCAACCTTTTGTAGAACACACTATTCTCTAACAGTATATATTGAGCATGCTACAGCAGAAGCTTGAATTTATGGTTTCTATACTTCTACATTATACATCCTCAGTAATATAGACCAGTTTGTTAAACTTTAGAGGTTGAGATCAAGGCCTGTCAACTAAATCATATATATGCATTAAAAAACAAGGCCATATGGACCAATGCATCATAATTATCAGTTTAAACATCAGCAAAGGAATTAAGTAAACTATTGTGCTGGATCACTATCATTATTGTTCCATAGAGTTTATGTGTACATTGTCCACTAATTCATGAGGATTGATGCAATGGATGCTGGCTTGGCAACCATAGTAGTTTAGGCACAACGGTGTAAACCCACACAAATGCTACTAATTCCATCATATCAAGGACCATTTTATCAGGTCCATGTGTATACTACTCACTACAAGAAGCAACATGACAGCAGTATCACCATGATCATATAAAAAGGAACAGCTTTTCCTCTGCTCAAGCCAGCCTCAAACAACACCATAGCAATCAAATTTTCAAATAATGAACCAAGACATGTCCAGAACAATCCAAATTTTGTTGTGCACGTGAGAAGAGATGAGATGACATGACATGAGCTCACCACACCAAGTCATGTGGTTGGAGGAGTAGGGAGCAGCCATGAGGCCTCGTCATCCACCTGCGGGAGCAGCAACAACTCGTCCAAATCAGATCTAAGCAACCTGCACAAAAAACAAAACAAATCAAACCAAAGGCAGGAATCACAATGAGACAGGATAAGGGATTCTATCCCAAGATAGCAACCCGAAAAACAAAAAACATGATTAGGGATCTGGTACATAAGAAAGGAATTCATGCATGAATGACATATACAACTTAAAAATCAGGATATGAAATATTATAAGAATTGCATATTAGATGGCTGCAAGATAACTGTTGCTTCATATAAAGTAACTAGAATTAGCACCCAACAGCTAGATAGCATATGGTGCAGAAACTAGTTTCAACTAAATGGGTCGTCCAAATTGGAGGGTAACTCACTTCATTATCCAGAACATTATCCAAAAATATAGGAGTGTTGTGCATATCGAGATAAAATCCAAGACCAAGACACTTGGAGAAAGCAACTGATGTAGTAACAAGCTTTGATTGTGCGAAATGCAACAGGTTTGCATAATATGAAGTTTACCAATTATTCCAGAAAACAAGGAAAAATACATGTTGATGTTTCAAGTGCAGAAGAACATAAACTGGTACATATATTGGCCCAGAAAACACTGCTCATCCAAGATGAGAACATAACATATCTAAGCAAACTAGCAACAATGCACTGTACACGTGTTTGTAGATTAATACAAAAAAAGTATCACAGCCAATAATCCATTCCAGTGCAGTGCACTCTTAATCACCCCTAGTATAATTAGCTAAATTGTGCACACAGTTGTGTTTATATTATGAGCAAGTGTTGGTTCCAACTCAAGCACAAATGTACGCGGAACTAGAGGCCTTCCTTAAGAATCCCAACATTTTAACTACATCACCATTCGCCTCAAAACAGAAAAAGCACACGAAACCCTCCACCACACAGCAATCTTAACGTCTTTAGGCAGCAACCAAATTACAGACCAGTTAATTTTTAGGCTAGCAACCAAATTTTCTTCATCCAAATTCATGACATAGAGCAGAGTTGTGTAACAGCTAGCTAACTAGTGGAACTCATGTAGTATTGTTTCTGTTCATTCAGTTAACAATGGTAGAGTAATTTTAGGCAACCTTGAGTAACAAATGACATTGTCTCTTAAAATTTATCTAATAACAGTTAACATATGCATGCAACTGTAAACATGACCACGCAGAGCTACTAAACAGGCATGGAATGGGAGAGCCAACGCCAGTTGGTGTGGTCGTCGATGACGAGGCCGGCGGCGGCCGTTGGCGTCGATAGTAGTCAACCCGACATCCTGGTGCTCGAGTGACGACGGATCTGGGAGGGAGAACGGACGAGGTGAGTAAGAGAGCGGAGATTTGGGATTATCCAAATGAGGAGAAGTGGAGGGACTCACCTGAACCGGTGGAGCAAGTGACGAAACTGAACCGGTGGTGCTCCTCCTAGGCCGCCATGGATGATCTGATGCCCGCGGGATCTTCTCCATGGCCGGCCCCTTCCTTCACAAAACCAGATCGGGTCTCTTCACGAACATGCAAGAAAATGGGCGCATGCATCAGATTTAGGGAGGGGGGAGGGGGCGAGATGCAGGAGAAGAGAAGGGGAGGAGCAGGGATGCGTACCACTGCCTTGCTCGATCTGGGCCGCGTAGAAGCACGCGTAGGTCATCTCCCGACGCTCGAGCCTGCCCTCCGTCAAGGACCGGGTCAAAGAAGCCCTTGACCTCGACGACGGCGCTGCCGGATCTGGGAGGGAGCACCGTCGATGCTGGCCTAGGGCCACGGGGAAGCGAAGGATCGGCGGGGAGGAGGAGGCGGTTCAGGCGGGGGAAGGCGGGGAACGAGCGCATCGGCGTCGGGGAGGAGGAGGAGGGGCGGGTGAGCTGCTGCGGGTGGCCTAATGGGGGATGACCACCGGGCGTCGAGGGAACGGAGCAGCGGAGGGGGTGGATCTGGCCGCCGCCATGGCCATGGCCGTGCCATGCGGCTAGGTCTAGGTCATGAGCGAGGGGGGAGCACGGATCCGACCGCAGCCGTGGGAGAGAAGGGAAGGTGAGGGGTTGATGGCGGCCGGGGTTGGGGGAGAGTAAGGAGGATGGTGGCGGCGGCGGCTGGGTGGTTGGGGATCGAGAGATTGAGAAGGAGCGAGAGGGTTGGGGGGTGGCGGCCGTGGGACGAGAGGGGAGAGTGGATCGGAGGAGAGGTGGGGATCCAGAAGTTAGGGTTTGGGTGAGAGGGTAAGGGGGCGAGGGCTGCCGTTGGTTCCAGAAGCATCCAACGGTGGTTGACGCATGATCCGCGTGATATACCTATGGACCAATCAGAGCGCACCAAATAATTTGAAGATCTTTTGACCATATAAATTGGTCATGATTGATTACATACAAATTTTTCATTCCATTTTTCAATGCTCAAAATGAGTTTTTTGGTGAAAGACATATAAAATAGTTGTTTAAATGATGTCATATTTTGCACAAGTTTACATCTTAGATTGGCAAACAACATTGACAAAGGGAGTTTTCATTTTCTATGCACAGAAAATTCAATTTCCATTTTCCGAGTGCCCGAAATGAGTTTTTTGTGAAGGACCTACCATATATTTGTTGCAAAATTGGACCGAATCATTTTTATAAAATACTAGGCCATATTTAATGCACAATTGACAAAATGGTTGGGTGTAAAAAGTTTTGATCCACCTCTCGTGAAAAAGACAAATTTCCGCCGATTCAGCTGGAAGCGGGTCAAATTTGAACTGCAACTGCCTCATAGTTTGCTATTTATTTTTTACAAAAAATCATTACTAGGTACATAAGTATCTATTTAATCAGAGAAACACCAAAAGTTTTCCAAGATTCAACCACTAGCTAGGAACGGTCAAGCCCGCCGTTTTGACCGCATTTTGAAACGGGCATAAAAAATTCAAAACAAATCAGAAAATTGGGAAACCTTCGCATTGTGTCATCATATGTGGCCAAGTTCCTAGGAAAAATAACAAACTTGTAATACGGCAATTATTTTAAAAAAGTGTTCTCAGAAACGAGCTATCATGTGTGGAGATCAATGGCTTTCAAGCCAAATGATCAATCTTATGGCCACATTCATGGCATAGTTTGTTAAAATGATCTCATATTGTGCACAAGGGTGCATATTGGAATGGCAAACAATGTTGCCTAAGGAAGTTTTCATTTTCGTTGGACGAAAAAACCATTTTCCATTTTTCGAGTGCCTGAAAGGAGGTTTTTTTGTGAAGGAACTACCAAATAATTGTTGCAAAATTGGACCGAATCATTTTTATAAAATACTAGGCCATATTTAATGCACAATTGATAAAATGGTTGGGTGTAAAAAGTTTTGATCCACCTCTCATGAAAAAGGCAAATTTCCGCCGATTCAGGTGGAAGCGGGTCAAATTTGAACTACAACTGCCTCATAGTTTGCTATTTATTTTTTTCAAAAATCATTTCTAGGTACATAAGTATCTATTTAATCAGAGAAACACCAAAAAAATTCCAAGATTCAACCACTAGCTAGGAACGGTCATTCCCGCCATTTTGACCGCATTTTGAAACGGGTATAAAAAATTCAAAAAAAATCAAAAACTTGGGAAACCTTCGCATTGTGTCATCATATGTGGCCAAGTTCTTAGGAAAAATAACAAACTTGTAATACGGCAATTATTTTAAAAAAGTGTTCTCAAAAACGAGCTATCATGTGTGGAGATCAATGGCTTTCAAGCCAAATGATCAATCTTATGGCCACATTCATGGCATAGTTTGTTCAAATGATCTCATATTGTGCACAAGGGTGCATATTGGAATGGCAAACAATGTTGCCTAAGGAAGTTTACATTTTCGTTGGACGAAAAAACCATTTTCCATTTTTCGAGTGCCCAAAAGGAGGTTTTTTTGTGAAGGAACTACCAAATAATTGTTGCAAAATTGGACCAAATCATTTTTATAAAATACTAGGCCATATTTAATGCACAATTGACAAAATGGTTGGGTGTAAAAAATTTTGATCCACCTCTCGTGAAAAAGACAAATTTCCGCCGATTCAGTTGGAAGCGGGTCAAATTTGAACTGCAGCTGCCTCATAGTTTGCTATTTATTTTTTCCAAAAATCATTTATAGTTACATAAGGACCTATTTAATCATAAATACATGGTTTGGTGGCGATACGTCGAGGTTTGGGCGGTGGCCGAGGGCCTCAACTCTAGAGCGCGTAAACTCGCATGCCCGTCGCGTGGTCACCGCGTGACCATAATCTTGCCATGTGTTCTGGGCGGCTTAGGCATGTCTAGTGGGTTGGGCACTCCCCAGGTTGGTGCTAGGAAGAAAATTACAACATAAGATACTCACGAGAAGACCGATCGATGCTCAAACATGAATTAGCAGCCAAGTGTTTGATTAGCGGTACGGGAAATGCACATGGCCAATGGGCGTGAGTTTTGGCTGAGGATGATAATCTACTAAGGAGAATGTCTTCACAAATTTTTAGCTCAAAAGGAGGATCCTAGGTGGTACTTGCTTTGCAAAGTACCACGCTGGACAAAAATATGAATGTTGAAGCTGGGCTCAAAATAATGAATGGATTGAGCTGAAATTTTGTGGAGGATGGTTATTTTGGCATAGGAAAGCATTGTAGAAAATTGATACCATTTGGACATGCCAAAGTAGTACTTCCTTCACAATGCTCTTCTATGGACAGAAACTTGGGAAAACTAGTGAGAGAGATTGGATGAATGAAATGAGCTCAAAATTGGTGTAGGTAAGTTACTTAGGTATGGTCATGTGCTGGTCAATTTTCAGATCATTTGGGTAAGCCTAGCTAGTACTTACTTCACAAAGCTTCTCTCGAGGTAGAAACTTTGGAAATTTCCCGACAAAGATTTACTAGGAAAATTGAGCTGAATATTATCATGTGGCAATGATTTGGGTATGGAAGAGTGCCCGAAAAGTTTGAGGGTAATAGGATGGGTCTATATAACACTTGCTTTGCAACGTGCCAATTTGGCCATAAAATATAAATTGAACCTGGGCTCACATAGATGATTTGACTGAGCTGCAATTTCGAGGAGGGTGATAATTTGGGCATATGAAGAAACTGTATAAATTTCATGTCATTTAGAGATATAAAAAAGGTACTTCCTTCACAATGCTTCTAGGTGGACAAAAACTTTGGAAATTTGCCAAGGAAGATTTGCTAGGAAAATGGAGCTGAATTTTGTCATGCGGTAATGATTTGGATAGGAAAGAGTGCCCAAAAATTCGTAGGGCAATCAAGAATATATAAATAGCACTTCCTTCATAAAGTGTTGTTGTGAACATAATAGGAAAATGAATATTTTTGAATTAGTTTTGAACTAGGCAAGGAAGGATTTTTACATATTCGATGAAGATATGACCCAAAGAATTTATGAGATTTTTTTGGGAATTTTGGGAATGATAGAAATATAGGTTGCTTCACAACCTAGGGCAAAAACTGCCACATGGACATGACACATAGGCAAAACTGATGAGATGGCGCCTAGTCATCACAACCCACCACAATCTACAAGGTTATGACCATCTATATTGGTCATTAACAACTAGAAATAAGGTAGCGGACTAGCACTGTTTGCAATGGTTTAGGGTTTGAAGCCCCCTGAACAGCTTTTGACCAATTGGTCTAAAATGGTCATAAATTTATGACCAATTCTTCGAGGGTCACTGACAGAAGGTCATAAGTTGACATATTTCTTGTAGTGATATCCGTATCGCCAAGCTTGCCTTCCACGCCAAGGAAAGTCCCTTCCGGACATGGGACGAAGTCTTCAATCTTGTATCTTCATAGTCCAAGAGTCCGGCCGAAGGTATAGTCCGGCTATCCGGACACCCCCTAATCCAGGACTCCCTCACCATACTCAAAAGATATAAGTGAAGTGCAAAGAGCATTCTATAAATCAACCAAGGACTATCTCATACCAGCATGGTGATAAAAGAAAAATGAAAACTAAAGCAAAAGACGCTCCAAGATTTGCACATATCGCATGAACGAAACGAATCCGAAAACATACCGATACTTGTTGAAGAAAGAGGGGATGCCTTCCGGGGCATCCCCAAGCTTAGACGCTTGAGTCTCCTTGAATATTTACTTGGGGTGCCTTGGGCATCCCCAAGTTTTATCTCTTGCCTCTCCTCCTTATCCTCATATTGAAACATCCTCGATCTTCGAACACTTCATCCACACAAAACTTCAACAGAAAACTCGGTAAGATCCGTTAGTATAATAAAGCAAATCACTACGTACTATTGCAAACCAATTCATATTTTTTTTTGCATTGTGTCTACTGTATTATAACTTTTTCATGGCTTAATCCACTGATATAAATCAATAGTTTCATCAAAACAAGCAAACTATGCATCAAAAACAGAATCTGCCTAAAACAGAACAGTCTGTAATAATCTGAACATCCATACTTCTCATACTTTAAGAATTCTGCAAAAATTAGGAAAAATAAAAACTTTATATAGAAAGACATTGCAAAAAGAATCAGAACCATTTGACGTTCCAGTAAAAAAATGTAAAATCGCGCACTACGGCCAAAGTTTCTGTCCTGCACCGTACAAACCAACAGGCATTGTAAACATCCTAAAGGCAAACCTTGGCACACTATTTTTATTTCTAAACTTTATAAAAGCACACAACAGAAATAAATGACTCTCTAAAACTTCCGGGTTGTCTCCCTGGCAGCGCTTTCTTTAAAGCCATTAAGCTAGGCATATAGTGCTCAAGTAGTGAATCCACCCGGATCCCGAGGTATATCAAAGCAAAGATGAATTCTAACTCTCTTCCTATGCATCGGCATGTCATAAAAGAACAATTCCTGCACACATAGTAAGGGCCAATGCATAGTATAAACAGTTTCTTGCAATTTTATCGTATTGGAAACATAGAGAGGTGGAGATATAGTTACTCTCTCATAATAATTGCAAGTAGGAGCAGCAAGCACATGCATATTATATTCATCAAAATCGTCATGTGCAACGGTAAAAGGCAACCCATCAATATAATCCTTAATAAAAGCAAACTTCTCCGATATAGTGTAGTTTGGAGAATTCAAAAAGATAATAGGACTATCATGTGTGGGTGCAATAGCAACAATTTCATGTTTAACATAAGGAACTATAGCAAGTTCATCTCCATAAGCATCATTCATATTGGCATCTTGGCCACAAGCATAGCAAGCATTATCAAAAAGGGATATTTCAAGAGAATCAATGGGATCATAACAATCATCATAGCAATCATCCTTCGGTAAGCACGAAGGGAAATTAAACAATGTATGAGTTGAAGAGTTACTCTCATTAGAAGGTGGGCACGGGTAGCTAATCTGCTCTTCCTCCTTTTGTTCTTCGCTCTTCTCATCATCTTTTTCATCCAATGAGCTCACAATTTCTTCAAATTTTTCCATAAACTCCTGCAAAATATTAGTCTCTTCTTGGACAGCGGAGTAGTCCTCAATATATGGTTCAACATAGGTATTAGAAGCATAATTATCATAGCAATATTTAAGTATGGCAAAATTTTCAGATTTGTAAAGAGTAGCATCATACGTTTCAATCAAAGAAGCAATTTCGTAAGCACCCTTAAAAGCAACAAATTCTTAAATTTTTTGAATATCATAGTAATTATAAACACCTTTAGCATACGAAGATAGGATTTCATTATCAATAAACTCACATTGGTAGGGGAGGTGTTTCTTAGGGTTTTCAGAACAACAAGTAACATCATATATTTCACATAAATTCCAAGCATAGCATTGCAAATGATGAATTTGACCCAGTAAAAGTTTCCCTTTTTCAGATATGCGGTCTCGCACATAACAAGCATGCTCATCTAAAGATTTGCCCTCAACTAAGCTAGTTGGGGTTTCAGCACGAGCACATAGGGATCGAAGATGATCCAAGTAAAAAGCTTCAGGAGTGTGATAGGTTTTGAGTGGTTCTTCAACCATTGGTTCAGTAGGTACAACTAATTTTTTTGGTATTTTGCGTTTCCTACCCATAACTAAATATAGAAAAAAACTAAGAACAACAAATAAAAATTACTTAGTGATAAAGCAAACAAGCACACATGAGAATATTCACCCCACGCTATTGCTCCCCGGCAACGGCGCCAGAAAAAGGTCTTGATAACCCACAAGTATAGGGGATCAATTTTAGCCTCTTTCGATAAGTAAGAGTGTCGAACCCCAACGAGGAGCTAAAGGTAGAACAAATATTCCCTCAAGTTCTATCGACCATCGATACAACTCTACGCACGCTTAACGTTCGCTTTACCTAAAATAAGTATGAAGCTAGAAGTACTTTGTAAGTGTTTTAGATAGGCTTGCAAGAATATAAAGAGAGCGTAAATAAAAGCTAGGGGCTGTTTAGATAAATACACAACTAAATTAGTTTTAGTAAAGAGCTGTTTGTCATGAGAAAGTTATTTGTCCCTAGGCAATCGATAACTACACCGGTAATCATTATTGCAATTTTATTTGAGGGAGAGGCATAAGCTAACATACTTTCTCTACTTGGATCATATGCACTTATAATTGGAACTCTAGCAAGCATCTGCAACTACTAAAGATCATTAAGGTGAAACCCAACCATAGCATAAAAGCATCATTCCTCTTTATCCCATACGCAAACAACCTACTTACTCGGGTCTGTGCTTCTGTCACTCACGCCACCCACCATAAGCAAATCATGAACATATTGCAAACCCTAAAGCGAGGATCCCTCACGCTGCGACACGGAGAGCACCATAGGAAAGCACCAATAATAAAACATGCAACTCAAACCAACCTTGATCATCAAATAACCCAAAGGACAAAATAGATCTACTCAAACATCATAGGATAGCCATACATCATTGGGAAATAATATATAGCGTTGAGCACCATGTTTAAGTAGAGATTACAGCGGGTAAGAGAGAGGTTACACCGCTGCATAGAGGGGGGAAGAGTTGGTGATGATGGCAGTGAAGTTGTTGGTGAAGATTGCGGTGATGATGATGGCCACGGCAGCGTTCCGGCGCCACCGGAAGGGAAGGGGAGAGGGGGCCCCTTCGTCTTCTTCTTCCTTGACCTCCTCCGTAGATGGGAGAAGGGTTTCCCCTCTGGTCCTTGGCCTCCATGGCGTGGGAGGGGCGAGAGCCCCTCCGAGATTGGATCTGTCTCTCTCTGTTTCTGCGTTCTGCCCTGTTGCCTTTTCACCGTCTCGTGTATATATGGAGATCTGTAACTCCGATTGGATTGAAACCTTCGCCCAGATTTTTCTCCAAAAATTAGTTTTCTTGCGTCCAAAGTAGAGCAGAAACCGCCTTACGGGTGGCCCACGAGGGTCAGGGGCGCGCCCCCTTGCTCGTTGCCCCTTGGGCACCCTCTCGCGTTGATTTTACTTCCCAAAAATCATAAATATTCCAAAATAATTCTCCGTCCGTTTTTATCCCGTTTGGACTCCGTTTGATATTGGGTTTCTTGGAAACATAAAACATGCAACAAACTGGAACTAGCACTGGGCACTGGATCAATATGTTAGTCCCAAAAATAATATAAAAAGTTACCAAAAGTATATGAAAGTTCAATAATATTGGCATGGAACAAAATGTATCAATGATTCCTCCACCTGACAGCTAGGACCCACGGGAAGGGCTTCTGTATTTCGCGAAAAAAAGGTTCCCCCCGCTGACAGGTCGGACCCACCAGCTATATCTTCGCACGCAAGGTAGTGCCTCCTTATGACGCACAAAAAAATGAATACCCCCCGCTAGCTGGGACCCACCATAGTGGGTGGCTGACTTGTGGGCCTACTAAGTTGACGGGGACAGAGGGCTTTGTCAACTTAGTCAATATGAATGATTCTAGCTCCAGTGATCGTACGATGTCCATCCAACGGCCATAGTGCTTCTTCAACCTCTGGTCTTCTTGCTCCAGCCGCCCAAAGCAGCGCCGGTCGTGCCGCCTGCTCCTGCCTCCCATGGCCGGCTATGCTGCCGCAGAGGCCTCACCGCCCCCATACTACTCCCACCGCTGGCCAGGCCATCCCTCCACTCACCCACACACCCTGTTATTCTGCGGCGATGGCAGCCTCACACCGCAGCCGAACCAGTGAACCCTCGTACTCCTCTCCGCGTGGGCATCCACTGCCGCGTCTTCCCCGGCTCCACGTCGTCCCCTTCCTAGGCCCGCCGTCGTCCACCGCCTTGGTGCTCTCGGCGCGGCTTGGTCAATGTGGTCAATGACCGACTTCCATCGGAAGAGTACTGTACGTGGAGAGACTGACAGCTGGGTCCACGGCCGCAACTGGGTCCACGGCCACAGCCTAGTTTTTTTTTGTGATTTGCCAAGTAAGTCGCTTTGTCAGGCCTGTTGGGCTGCAGATCTTTCAAGACGAGGAGAGCTTCATTCGGCTGGCCGAGAAAATGGCCTATCAGTAATGAGAAATGGGTTGTACATTTTCAAAACACATCAAACCGGCAATTAGTTTCAAATTTCTTTCTGTCATTTCAAGATTTTAAATTGCATTGATTTTTATGCGTGGACAATTTGTTGGATTTTATATTGATATAATTTATTTTTAAAATCAGTTTGAATGTGACTCGAAATTTCGGGATTAAATACAGTTCAGACCGCATCGAAATATGCAAAATTTCGTACAATTTTTTAACTGTGGCCACAATATGGGCTGTAATGCTAACAAAAGAATATGGGCTCCAAAACAAACCTTAAGAATTAGCAAATGGGCTGTAAATTATTAGAAATAATGGCAGATGGGCTATATGCTGTTTTCCACAGATTTGAGGCTTTCCTAAAAAAAGGTTGACGCACAAGTAGTGACTGTTGGATTTCCATCCAACGGTTGTCGTGCTTCTTCAATCTCTGCTCTTCCTGCTCCAGCCGCTCAAACAAGCGCCGGCGGGACTGCCTGCTCCCTCCTCCCCGTGGCCGGCTGTGCTGCCGCGCAGGCCTCACCGCCCCACCGTACTCCCATCGCTGGCCTAGCCATCCCTCTACTCACCCACACCTGCTGTTATTCTCCAGCGACGGCAGACGAACCAGTAAACCCTCGTACAGTTGACCCCCCTTCGCGTGGGAAACAACTGCCGGGTCTTCTCTGGCTCCGTGTCTTTCCCTTCCTAGGCCTCGCCGTCGTCCACCGCCCTGGTGCTCTCGGCACGGCCTGGTCAACATGGTCAACGACCGACATGCGTCTGAAGTGGACTGTACGTGGAGAGGCTGATAGCTGGGTCCACGGCCGCACGCAAGGAAATGCCTCCTTATTACGTGTAAAATAATGATTCCTCCACCTGACATCTGGGACTCACCGGAAGGGCCTCTTTATTTCATGAAAAAACGTTACCGCCGCTGACAACTCGGACCCACCAGCTATATCTTCGCACGCAAGGAAGTGCCTCCTTATTACATACAAAAAAATGAATACTCCCCCTGCTAGCTGGGACCCAGTATAGTGGCAAGATGACTTGTGGGCCTACTAAGTTGATGGGGACGGAGGGCTTTGTCAACTTAGTCAATATGCACGATTCTAGCTCTAGTGACCGTACGATGTCCATCCAACGGCCGTAGTGCTTCTTCAACCTCTGGTCTTCTTGCTCCAGCCGCCCAAACCAGCGCCGGTCGTGCCTCGTGCTCCTGCCTCCCGTGGCCGGCTGCGATGCCGCGGAGGCCTCGCCTCCCCCTACTACTCCCACCGTTGGCCAGGCCATCCCTCTACTCACCCACACCCCCTGTTATTCTGCGGCGACGGCAGCCTCACACTGCAGCGAACCAGTGAACCCTCATACTCCTCTACGCGTGGGCTTCCACTGCCGCGTCTTCCTTGGCTCCGCATCGTCCCCTTCCTAGGCCTCGCCGTCGTCCACCGCCTTGGTGCTCTTGGCGCGGCGTGGTCAATGTGGTCAACGACCGACTTCCATCAGAAGAGTACTATACGTGGAGAGGCTGACAGCTGGGTCCACGGCAGCCGCAAGGAAGTGCCTCCTTATTATGCGGAAAATAATTATTCCTGCACCTGACAGCGGGGACCCACCGGATGGGAAGCCGTATTTCGCGAAAAAACCAAGGAAGTGCGTCCGGGTAAAAAAAAACAATTCGCCCCCTGACTGCTAGGACCCACCAGCTACATCGTCGCATGCAAGGAAGTGCCTGACAGTCGGGACCCACCTGGTCGAAGCGTACGTAGCATTGTCATTCTGGTCGCGAATGTGTACGTACATACTGGTCGATCTAGAGGCGCGCACGTGTTGTAGTAGAGACGCGCACGTAGCATGTACATGTACGTACAGCGGCCAGGGTGCAAGAAAGTAAATACAGCCACATACGTACATACGGGCGGGGTCTCGAATGCCTACTCGCGCGTACGTACGGCCAGGGCTCATATACATGGTTGGGTCGGAACGGAGGAACTGCATCGTCGTCGTGTTCATGGGGAGGCAACGGAATGCGTCTAGTTCATCGGGAGGCAACGGAACGCGTGGGAGCCAACCGGCTTGGACGGAATAGCCGATGGAAACGAGGCCTGGCGTACCACAGAACGGAGGAAACGGCCTTGTGTTCGACCGGCCATGTTCGAAACGGGATCCTGTTCATCGGGGGGGTCTAGCATACCGCAAAACGGAGGAAACGGACCTCCTACGGTCGAAACGGGGGTCCTGTTGATCGGGAGGGGTGTGGCGTACCGCAAGACGGAGGAAACAGACTTGTGTTGGAGCGCTACGGTCAAAACGGGGGTCCTGTTCAGCGGGAGGGGTGTGGCGTACCGCAAAACGGGACTCCACGGGATACTGTTCATCTCCACCGTCAACCCCTCCAGCCTCCACGGGCTACTGTTCATCCTCCGTCGACCTCCTCCAGCCTCCACCTGTGACTGTTCATCCACGGGCTCTTGTTCATCCAGCCTCCACCGCTCGCTACTCCACTGGCTACTGTTCAACCTGCCCTCTCCATGGGCTCCTGTTCAACCACCCCTCCACGGGCTACTGTTCATCCAACCCTCCACTGTCTACTATTCATCCAGCCCTCCATGGGGTGGTCCTCACTAGTAGAAAATGGGCCTTTTGTCCCGGTTCGTAAGGGCCTTTTGTCCCGGTTCCAGAACCGGGACTAAAGGGTCGTTACTAATGCCCTGACCCTTTAGTCCCGGTTCTAACCAGAACTGGGACAGATGGGCCTCCACGTGGCCTGCGCGCGAGCCCAGGCAGGAGGGCCTTTGGTCCCGGTTGGTGGCACCAACCGGGACCAATAGGCATCCACGCGTCAGCATTTCTGTGGCTGGGTTTTTTTTTTTAAAGGGGCTTGTTTAGGGGTTTTGGGGGTTAATTTAGTTTGTTATTAGCTAGCTAATAGAGAGAAGTGTCCTCTCTTATATCTCCGTGCTTGGTTTATACCAACGCTATGCTATGCCTAAACATGGCTTAGATTGAAGTGAAGGCAACATATGTGGTGCATGTCGAAAGTAATACTAATTAATCCTAACTTGATCAAGTTTGGATTAGTACTACTTTCGACATGCACCACATGCATGTTGCCTTCACTTCAATCCAATCCATGTTCATTTCACCCACTGATATATATAATAACTCTTCATGCTCACATCATGCATCATCATAATAATAAGTCCTACTAATCATCATGATAGAACTTCTACTCGTTATTAATAACAAGTCATACGATCATCATCCTCATAGTCATCGAACCCAACCCTACTTACCCAACCCTACTAAATTGTTCTTAGCACATGATCATCAGTATTAGGTAGGACCTAAATACCCTCTTTAAGGTAAAATAGCATAAAACAGTATAGACCCTGACTCTCCATTATGGAGAATGGAGATCATCCTGTCTCCAATTCTTGCGCCGCGCTTCCTTTTGCATCCAAGAACCTCTTTACGAGTGTCCATACATTTTTTCCATTCTCTGATTTGCATGTCTCCACTTCTTTTAGAAATCCGGTATGGACAGTTGAGATTCGTAGGATGACCTGGATATATGTTCAAAACATCAAGGTGACCATGCTCATACATCAGATGAGGCACACAATCCTCTGGGATTATCTGTTGAAAAATATAGTAATAACTTCATAGTTAGCAATGAAGTACTAGTTTTATATAGAAGTATGCAAAAGATGCACATATGTCGTAATAGTAAAAAATCTTACCAGGGTATCTCCATAGTAGTTACCGTAGTTCAACATGTGCACTAGTGGCACGTATTGACCATAATGTTGAGGAGTTCGATTGTAGATATTGTAATTCTCAAGATCATTACAAAATCCAACTAGATGAGTTTTCTCCTTGTATGTTAACTCAGAGCCATCGGTGTAGTAAGTTCTATCTACCATCTTCTGCACATTCTTTGATACTTCAAAATAAGCTGTCAATGGAAATAAGCTGTCAACTATTTTGAAATGAACATTATAAATTAGTTAATATTTAACTATGTTTAAGAAACTCACATAGCGGTAGAACTGGAGGCGTATCAACAAGGACCCAAATGTCCATATTGTCTTGCTCAATTTCAGGATCACCAAGATCCATGGTGACAAGCATACCCTCATCAAAACCATACAATTTGCAAAATGCTTCCCAATTTTTGCAACCAAAATGGGTTACGCTCTCAGCATTATACAACTTTACTTCAAAATCCACATCATGATGGGTCCTTAGGTGAATTTTCTTCATTTCAAAATTTTCATGGTCTTCAAAATCCATCCTCTCCAAGACATAGCGTCTTGCATGGCATGGGATAAACTATACTCGAATTGTAAAAGATGAAAATTACACGTCGAAATAGTTGAAGTCATGCTTAATTATGAAAAAAACACTTGTCGTCGTTGCGTACCGTTTCAACTATGAAGGTCTCCTCGAGCTTAATGCTGAAGCGCCGATCATCATCCAGGTGAGGCCTGTCGCACTGACCTCGATCATCGTGGCACCAGTCGCACTTCCCCGGGAGACTTTCGTCGTCCGATGATGACATTTCCTACGTTCATAATTCAAAGTGAGATCATTATTATTCAACTAATCATATGCATATGCCTTGCATAGTCCTCTCCAATTTGAGCATTCAATAAGAAAAATCAAATCGCAAAATAAAGTAGTATATTCAAATTAGGATACATTCAATTATAAGAAAAACTACATCATCTGCATGTTTCCGTACATCGTCAAATATTATCACTAATACACGTCGAATACTATCATACATATCGCCAGTACAGCTAGAACCGTAGCGCCCGACGGGTATCGGCGCGGGCGGTGGACACCCAAAGGGAAGGAACCATCACAGGATCATAGCTCCAGTGAGATCCCTGAAGAACCTGCCAGGTATTCTCGAACCTGCCCTCCAACGCAACCATGTAGCGACGGACGTGCTGGTCCTCCTCGCTAACACGGTGACGTACCACCTCCGCGGTGTCCGGAAGCCTCGACACCGTCACTGGCCCACGCGACCGCCACCAAACAAGGATCGGGTCAACGACGGGCTGGCTCCTCACCAAGCTACGCCCCCAGAAGGTAGCGCCTCCCAGTACCACCCCGACGGAGCCCAGTCCCGGACATGGCCCATCTGGTCAAGCAGGTGTCATCCTCCGCCGACTCGACGACGAGGATGCGGGATAGGCATTGTCCACGTCGATGCGGGAATAATTGCTTTAACTAAAAAATAAACTAGTTCTATTAATTTTCTTGCTAAAAATAAACTACTTCTATAGTAAAATAAACCAGTTTTATTAAATCAACTAGTTAAACTACTAAGCACTTACTATAAATAGAATAAAGTAGTACTTACTAAAAATAAACAAGTTTACCTATTTCTAACTAATTCCATTAAACACTTTCTAAGTAGTACTTACTAAAAGTTATCGGGGAGGGGGGTATATCGACAACGACATACCCGATAAAAAAAATAAGAAGAGGAAGAAGAAGATAAAAGAGGAGAAGAAGAAAGGAATAGAGGAGGAGATCGAAGAAAAAAAAGAAAAAAAAGAGGAGAAGAAGAAGGAATAATAGAGGAGAAGAAAAAAAGAGGAGAAGAAAAAAAAAGAAATTCTTCTTCTTCTCCTCTATTCCTTCTTCTTCTCCTCTTTTTCTTCTTTTTATCTTCTTATTTATTTCTCCTCTTCTTCCTCTCCTCTTCTTCTTATTCTTCTTCTTCTTCTTCTCCTTCTTCCTCTTCTTATTTTCCTTTTTTCTCTCCTTCTTTTTCTTCTAAATATGAACATATACATAAATGACTTTGATCATACATACATAAATGACTTTGATCATACATAATGACTTTGATCATCTATGAACAAAATTACAACAAAAAAAATCATAAAAAATCTATGAACAAAATAAAAATTCTATGAACAAAATTACAACAAAAAAATTCATAAAAATTCTATGAAAAAATTGACATATTCTTTGCATATATATGAACACACAAACTTTTGCATATGCAACAATAATATGAACAGAAAAAATGTATGAACAGAAAAAAATTCTAACTTTTGCATCTAAACTATATATACATCTAAATTAACTACAACAACTCAATTAACTATACATCTAAACTACGCATCTAAATTAACTACAACAACTCAATTAACTATACATCCTAAATTACGCATCTAAATTAACTACACATCTAAATTAGGAAATTACGCAATGGTGAGGGGCGCGGCGACGGCGACGGGGCGGCGATCGACGAGGAGGCAGGACACGGGGGCGACGGTGAGGGGTGCGGCGACGGCGACGGTGAGGGGCGCGACGACAGGGCGATGAGGAGGCAGGGGGCGGCGACGGCGACGGACGGCGAGGAGGCAGGGGGGCACGGGGCGGCGACGGTGTCTGGGCGGCGCGGGACGGCGTCGGAGGCAGGGGCGACGGCGAGGCGCAGAGGGGCAGCCTGGCGGTGTCGTCGGGCGGGGAAGACGAACTGAATGAAAATTTTCACAAGTGCTACTTATATAGACGAAGCATTGGTTCCGGTTCGTGACACAAACCGGGACGAATGCGGCCTTTAGTCCCGGTTTGTGCCACAAACCGGGACCAAAGGCCACTTTTCGGCAGCCCAAAGGGCGGGAAGCGGCGGCCTTTGGTCCCGGTTGGTGCCAAGAACCGGGACCAAAGGCACCCTTTCATCCCGGTTGGTGCCACCAACCGGGACCAAAGGGCATGTACTGGAACAGCCGCGGTGCGTTGGGATGTTTAGTCCCACCTCGCTAGTCAAGAGGGGCTCGGAGTGGTTTATAAGCCCTACGGAGCCGACCACTTCGAGCTCCTCTCTACTGCAGGCTTACGGGCCTAAATCCACTCTCTCTGCCTGTGGGCCTACTGGGCCTACTGTGGGCCTGCATCCTGGCCCAACTAGCGGGTTTCTAGTCGTATGTAGGCTGTGGTGGCCCTGTAGGCGGCATTTTTTTTAAAAAATCCAGTTTTTTGTTTTTTTACTTACAGCAAAATACTTACTATTTTTTTAGTTATTATTTTTGGTTTTAGGTAATAAAAATTATAAACTTTCTGTTAGTGCCATTAATTTTC